>NC_056744.1:848280706-848343206 GCF_019279795.1 Protopterus annectens | reverse complement strand
CATGCAGCAGGAGTTTATACAGCATTAATTATCCATTTTTGTGGGGTATGATGACACTGTGCAGTCAAAACTGGAGGAGGCCAATTCTTTCTGTGTCTTTGGAAGAAAGTTGCTCTAGGGTGGAGTTATACACAGTCCTTAATTAAAGAGGAGGGATCAACTTTATGATTATCCATGCAACAATTCTATGCAGGTGTGAAGGATTATTAAAGAAGCAGAGAATGTGTAAAGTCTAATAAAAGTTCTGAGACAAAAGCCTTCTTGATACCTGTGGTGGTTATGAAAGCCCTTTATTCCTTTTTTCCTATCACTTCAGGATGTAACAGGAGGGGGTTCTATAAAGTGAAAAATATATAGCAAAGACCAAGTTTTTTAAGTGCAAACAATATCTTATAATAGTAAGAACTCTGCCAGAGGATACACTCCACTGCCAAATACTGATTGCATAAGCATGTCTACTTTATATGAGTTTTATTTCACATTTCTGGAGGTGTTACATGTGGATAAGACACTGGATTGGAGTTTTGAAGATCTGGGTTTGAATGCTACAGCCTACACTTGCATACTTTATTAGTAACAAACTTATTTAAGTTTCTTTTGCTCTGTGATTACAATAGGAAATGAGCTTTGAACTAAAGTGTCTGTTTTTGTAAACAGTTTCTTGCCCTCTGTTCCCTTGCTAAGTAACTGACCATTTCAGTGACACCTTATTAGCAATTGTTTGTTTGTTTATTTGTTTGTTAACCAGGTAGGTGAGCCAGTTAAAGTATGTTTTCAGTCATCACCAATACCAAAAGTTAAATATGTTACAAAAAAGCAGTACAAAAACAGTGCAATCAGCTGAAGCACAACATAGTAGAATGATATTCAATTAAAATGTACAACAATCTGGCCATGTCCAGTGGCATAGGGAGGTACTCCCTCTCTGTGACACAAGTGACCGTATGTTCGAGTAGTGGCAGGGTACCTGGTAGCTAAGAGGTACAGAAGATATGCATGCTTAACTTTTTTGGGAGGTGGCAGTATAGGGTTGTCCAGTGCTGCAGTTCCTTGAAGGAAGGGCAGCAACATCATTAGAGTGTGAATGGCATACCCTTCCTTTGAATGTGCCTGGATGCAGGCACATGAGGTTGTATAGTGGTCCTTTGGACAATTTTATACCATAAGCAAACAAAAAAGAAAGCTTTTCAAGGTGAATATGCAGTAAATTGACAAAGGAACAGAGTGGTTAATTTGGGTTTTTATGGGTTTAAGTTTACTTACCATTATCTATGAAACAGGAACAGTGTATACTAGCTATTTAATATTTTTACAATTGTATGTTCATGGAATTCCATACTGAGTTGCCTTTCAGGCAAGTCTGGTATTGTACTAGCTTTTGATATCTGTGTTCATACTTTCAGCCCCATAAGTACTAGAAGTCATAATGCCTGTCTCTGGCTTGTTATAGTGTATATTGGTGTCAGATTTTTGTATTTTTACAGATTTACTGTATTATTGTTGCCTCTAGAAACAGCATACAGACAAGTGTGGATAAATCGGGAAATAACTTTTTGTTCACTTAGAATCAATCCTGTACTAAACATGGAATCCCACTGGATTTTGCTTTATTTATTTCAGTGTCAACCAGGTTAGTAAACTGATTCTTTATGGACTCTTTTCAGCTAAAAATATGTCACAAGGTCAAGGGTAAATGTAGTATAAATGAATAGTTTAATGCACTTAGCTTAGTCAACCATGTTTTGGGAAGTGGGATGGAATGTACCTGGTATAATCCCACACAGATGCATGAATGAAACAGAAACTTCACATAGATAGTATCTTCAGGTGAGAACTGATTTCAACCACTGAAGTATATGGTTCAAGAAGCATCTGAAGGCTTAGGCACTGCACCAAATGCTTATACTTGTAGAATACTTACTTCAGTTGTAATATATTAATTTGACTACTTTCCTCAGTAGTTTATACACAAAGCAAGCTGGAATGCTTAGGCCTGTCAAAACTGGCATCACAGAATTAGGAAATGGTCTCTGCCAAATTGCCTACAAGTTTTCAACAAAGGTCTGAATGGTGACCAGATAATATAATCTCAAACAGATCTGCACAGGTTTACATAATTATTTAGACACTCACACACACACACACACACAAACACACACGCACACACACACACACACACACACACACACACACACACACACACACACACACACACACACACACACACACACACACACACACACACAAAAGACAATACCAAAAGCAGAATTACCCAAGGTATATGTTCTAAACCTAAGTATTCTAATCCATATGAAGACTATTTTTTTAACTTTTATATTTTTAGTGCACTATGCTTTTTATTTATTTGAATGATACAAAATGCTTTTCTCTGGCACAAATTTATTTTGCTATAATTCAAAAATACACAGTTTATGTGGCACTCTTTGTTACTGAGAACAGTGTGCTGTACAGTGCAGTATGATGCAGTGATGACAGTGCAGGAAATGAAGATGTCACAAGCCAACAGCTTATTATGTAGCTTCTAACTTACAGCAGGATGTTGTGGACTTGTGTTATCTTTGCTTTCATGCATATCATTGTATTGTTGCAGGCATGACTTACAGCTAGAAGCTGAATGATTTCTTCAGACCTGGAGAGCAAATCATCCGAATGCTTATACACATAATTCACAAGAACACGACATTCTGTAATCACAGGAGATAACAGCAATTGCTAAACTGGTGCTGGACTGGTAGGAGTCAGGGTTTAGTTTTTCTCTGCACAGAGGGGAGGAAAATATACAGCCCCATGAATCAATCCAGATAATGGGGAAGGCTGACGGTAATAAATAATACAGTAACAACCCTAAACTAATGAGCTGTTGCTAAGGTACATTTCACAGACTCATCCTCTATATAAAAAGCCACTAATAATCCCTTGGTGCAATCAGATGATAAAGCTTTGCCATAAGGCAACACCTGTGCAATTAAAACTGCAGATTCTTTTGCACGTTTCATTAATTTCAGGATTTTGTAAAGGCACAATGAGTACACTAATAATCTAGTCTACTTGACTCCATGTCTACTGGAAACAGGGTGTCTAATTAGGTAAAGGTAATTAATTAGAGATAAATGGAGCTAATCAGACTCAGTTAACACTCTTTCATTCTCGGAATTAAGACATTTTAGGACACCTACCATTATGCTGGCTTTCACAGTCTTCTGATAAAAGTGATTTGATAGTGGTCACAGGTCCTACCCGAACTGGCCCAAACCCAAGTCCAGGTTGTGTAGCAATATAATGCAGCTCAGTTTTATTTTAATTATGTTTATTTGATAACACAGTTAATGAAAGTGAAAAAAGTAGTGCTGCTCTAGTTATTTTACAGTCAACTTTGTTTGCATGTCAGCAGCAATGTGAAATATGGATTGCTTCATTTAAACAGAAGGCACAGGGTCTTCTGGAAAAGAAACCATTTCTAAAGCCATTTAGTTCTTTGTTTCTAAATGTATTTCATGACAACAGACAAATTTCTCTATAGAGATCATGTGCAATATTGATTCGGTAGTCTGAAAATGTCATGTGTATCTTTGATATCACTGCATTTGTGGCAACAAGTTATGATGCCACATGAATTTAATACTAGCATTAGATAAATTATAAACATCACATTTTGCTCTATTTCAGTTATACACTCCTTATTAATGAGTAAAAAAATACACATAAACCAGGAATGAATATATATATATATATATATATATATATATATATATATATATATATATATCCATCCAGACTCAACCCCTTTTCCCATTTTTGCATATGGGGTCGGGGTGTCACTGCAGCAGTGACAATCATCTTGAGCCAAGATTTACACAGCCAGGTGGCTAGCCCTGCCATCGTAATTCATCTGTACCACTCACTTTCAGACACAATCGATCCTAGGGCCAATTTAGAATGTCCAATCCACCTGCTGCATGTCTTTGGTGTGTGGAAAGAAAGTGGAGGACCTGGAGGAAACCCACACAACTGCAAGGTGGACATGCAGACTCTGCACAGAAGGCACCCCAGCCAAGAATTGAACCGGAGAACCTCATGCCATGAGGCAACAATGCTAACTGCTGCACCACTGCAGCCGTCCACATATTTATTTGTCTGTGTGTTTTTATCTGTATCAATTTATCTATACATTTATGTTTCTATGTACATATATATGTATTTATGTATCTAGCTACACACACACACACACACACACACACACACACACACGTGTGAGTGCGTATGCTCACACACATGCACACACACACATATATATGTACAACTTTATAACGAATAATTACCGGTGAGTTTGATCAAACAAAAAACACTGAAGAAACTCACTGGTGATTACCATTAACTACTACTAAAATCTTCGCAAAAAGGTAATTGCAAATGTAAAGAAATAGTTTACATTTCCAATTACAAAAAGTAAAACAAAAAACCCAGCCCCCTCACCACCAGAAATAAAATTGCACAAATTCAAATAAAGAGCCAACCCCCCTGAATTATGTAATGGTTGATATAAAGAACTTTGACCTTTACATAATTCAACAAACTGTACCAGTGATGGAAAATATCACAGTTTCACCATATGGCAAAAAGCGTGCAGAGATAACCCATATAGCACTTATATATATGATGCACGTTAGCTGAAAACATCCCTCAAGACTAAGCTTCATAATGTCACTTGGACACATATCTATCGTTAATGATCAATGTGTATAATGTTTTGGACAAATGAGAACACTAGTTTTACATTTAAGAAAACATACTTATGAAGGAGTGGATTTTCCCAGATTCCCAGTGTCACATAACTAATAGATGATCAATGTGAGATAGGAAATAAGTAATATTTCACATATTTTTAAGAACACCCTGCACAGTATGGCAACAACATTCACCTCCAAGGCACTATAATTGCATTAAGTGGGATCTGTTCTGCATCTTTGCTGTGTAAGGGGTGTGAACTGTTGTCAAGTGAATATGCTTTAAATATTCAGAGCAGTATTCAGTTTGGAAGCACATTCATAAGTGCTCAAGGCAAGGTCCATATTAATTTATTTTGCAAATATTGTATTCTATGAAGTAAGAATTTTTAGAACTTAAATACCTACTGGCCAGCTAAGTGTTATTAATCATATGTAAGCAAGGAAGTATTACTAATACATTTCATTATACACTGTTTTGTTAAATAGTACAGCTGCCATTTGTTCAGAGATTTAATTATTTTGTTCATTATAGAGTTATAAGATAATTTACATCAGGAAATGGACTGGAAGCTCCTTTGAATGCAAACGTACATCTATTTTATTCCATCTAGTAACACAATTCAGTATGGTTTGAGGCATTGTTTATCTGACCATAGGATTAAGGACATTTGTACTACATGTAATAATAGAGTGTATAGCTTTGAATATTGTTTTTTTTTGTGACTAATCATGGCAACATATTTTATGTTATGGAAGTTTTCATGTGAAGTGTTAAAAAGGAAACTTGGCTATAATTTTGAGGACAACTTTTTAATTTCTGAGTCTAATTTAGAAAAAAGAAAGTGATTAATGAAAGTGCCATTTCAGGTTAGCAAGCTAAGGAATGGGCCCTCTAATGAGTACAGCAACCCTTAGTTAAGTGTGGTGTTATTGAATAAGAATTTTGCTAATATAAAATTGAGCAGATTCACACATTTTACAGCACACCTAATTGGAAAATTAATACTTGTTTGTGCTGATAGCCAAGGAAGTAGTGTGATATTTAACACAGCATCACATTAACAAAATCAATGTAATCAGAATGCATAACAACCATTACCTACATAATTAATAGATAAATAGGTAGAATGATTTTTGAAAGAGAGATTTTTATGAAAACATAATGCGTATTGTAATATAATTTAGGCAAAATAATTATTGCTTTAGTTGTAAATCATTTAATGATGAACGCACGCACGCACGTACAGACACACACAGTCTTGCATGTAGACAAAAGCACATATGCATTTATTTATTATATGAACTATCAAACAATCACAGTGACTAATTCCTGCCTAATTACATTTTTATGTTCATTAGAAGAGCATAAATGTTGGCCTTTAAAAGAAGCTTTTAGAGTTGGAGTGGAGTATGCTTTTTACAAAGACATTTAATAAGTAAAAAGTATTAGAAGCATACAAAATATACTTATTTTACTAAGAAAATGCATTGATTCCTTAGATCTCTTTAAAGAAGCTGCAGTCTGACCTGTGATAGTTTTTCTTTTGTTTTCTTTCTTTATAGAAAATTGAAAGCTAAGGCAAAATGAAAGAAAAATACTATGCTCATTACTCAATAAACAGTAATTATGTGTAGGACAGCATTCATATGTACCTTTTCAGCTGTAAAAATGTGTCAAAAATAGCACTCACACAGCATTCCAACCTGATTTAAAACCCAGAAAATTACATTACCACTTAAAAACAAAACACACACTGGAGCCAGAATAAATTTAGTGTTTTCGTCCCGTTTATTACAGAACTTCTTCAGAATTACAAAATCCAACATTTACAGCATTTCCTTTTATACCATCATTATGTCAACATCATTTCCTGCTAGTGTTAATCCTTAAAAGGACATGTCAATTTTAAATTCACTCAGACAAACAATACTGTCACTTTTTAACACAACAATTATTAATGAAAACCTATGTACATAGTGTAAACTTTTGAAAATGGTTGTTTTGATTGAAAAACACCTCCCCCCACGGCCATCAATGTGGAGGATGTACTCTTTGCAGATCCCTTACTTTATTATTTAGGTCTGTGATTATGTCATTTCATGAAGGTTGCTCCTTACAGCCACTACCAGGGTAGAGATTTGCTCCTTATAGCCACCATCATTGACAAAAACAGCATTGTAAATCAGGTTTTTAACATCTGGTCATTGATACATTGTCTGACTGCCACAGTTTCTATGCCATATCAAATATCTGGCTTTTTAACAGCATTCCCTTATGTTTATCTCATTCATTTCTACTATTCCATTAATCTACTTTGACCTCACTACCCTCACTGGACTGTAGTTTTTGCATGCCAACATCTACACCTCCATACTATAACAAGTTGTTCTTTATCATTTCACTGAATCATGCAAGCTTTCTGAATGTTTCTGATACCATTAAGGCCCTTATAAAATTTGGTAATGTCTCTTTTTCTTTCCTTTCTTCCAGGCTGCACATGATAAAATTGTGCCATCTGACTCTGTAGGAAAGGCGGTATAGATGACATGTTGACTTTAATGATAACTCCACCTCCTTCTTTCTGTTGGATGTGATACCTATCCATATGCTATTCAAAATCACTTTCTTTTCGTTTTTTTCTCTTGCTGCTTATTCACTTTTAGGCTCTTATGTAATATGCTTATGCTGTTAGATATTAATACACCCTCAAAAGGGAACAGTGCAAATAGTTAGTGTTATAGATTACCACACTGGTAAGAATATTTAGCAGGTGTCAGAATAAAACCTCAATATTTTCAGAAAGCATGGCTGTCAGAGCAGTGTCAAATGTGCACTCTGATTTATTTGAACAATATTTTACAGTGAAGGAATTAGACAGCTTGCAAAAATGATAGAATAAGAACCACATGAGATGCATTGCTGCATACCTCAGATTTAAGAGGTTTGTGCTGTATTTTATGCCAACTGTCCTATCAGTCAGTCTCCAAATTATGGTGAATGATTAAGTCAAATGGCTTTTTCTAAAGACAGCAAATCCCACTAGCTTTGATCTTTGGCTGCAGAATCTTATAGAACCCAAATAGTCATGTGTTCCAGTTCAAACTGCAAGCATAGAGAGCTGGACTTGAGATAGACATTTGGAGTAACATGGTATAGGTTTCTAGGTAGTTACTACGCTCTTAGCTCAGGAGAATATTGAGAAGCTCCTGCCCAATTTCCCAACTGCGCCAAGGAACTGTTAAGTCTGGTTAAATGACTTTCTCAAGGTCAGGCAATAGGTAAAGGAGGCTAAGGGACTCAGACCCTTGGGCACATGAAGCAGCTTGCTGACAGTTTATAATCTTTTCTTTCTTTTTTTCAATACACTTGTGACATAGGCAAACTTACATTTATATAAAAGCAATCAAACCATATTAACAAAATCACATTTACAAACATTAGATATCACTTATATTGGTCTATGCAATATAATTAATTCAACATTACATAAATTGTTCAATTCCCACCTTTTCTTAAACCTCATTCCTCCTCCAAAACATCTACATGTATTATTCCCACACTTCCATTTTTTTCTATGTAATTTACTACTGCCCTTTTCTAAATATCCCACTTCCTATTCCTGTATCTCTGTTACAATACTCACTACTTCAAGTTTAGTTGGTTTAGACTTTGATTTCCATTTTCTAGTAATTGTTTTTAGGCAGCCACCAGAAGTAAACTAAAAAGGCCTTACTATGTATACGCAATTCAAACATAATTTCCAGAGTTATTTGTTTGCTTGGTATTTCTGACAGAGTACTCTACAGGGAATTTTTAAAGTCTACCAGCTCATTACACTCCCAAATATATATTCCCAGTTACCTCTTTCTTGGTCATTATACCTACAACATTTGCCATCTACTGAGGAAAAGAATTTTGGAGTCTGTTTTGGATATAAAATTACCCATGCAAACACTTCCAGGCAAAAATCCTAAATCTTCTAGACTTTGTTGTGTATTTGGGAGTCATACATATGTCTTCCCATTGTTTCTTTGTGAATTGCTTATCTAATGCCTCTTCCCAATCTTTTCTGACCTCCTCTGATTAATTCCTATAGATATCATGCAGTATTTATATGCCCTACTAATTACACATTTTTTAACAGCAGCTTCTCTTCTAGATTCAAAACTCAACCAGTGCAGGTCTTTGACTTAGGATTCCCCTATCCCTTTCTCTTTGCCTATACTCAGATATCAGTCCCTGATAGGGAAGGCAGTCTGTAGCCTGTAGTCCAAATGTCTTTTTGGCTTCTCCCCTTTAAATTATTTCTCCCCAATACATTGGTTCCTTTGCCAACATCCTCCTGAATATTTACTCCCCTCTTGCCTGTTCTCTGTACACCTAATTGCAGTCATCCCTCTCGACAGAATCTCCTTTCTCCATTTCCATGTTTGCTTAGTTCTTACTATTCTTTCTGCTACTTTATGAATATGATAATCTGTATGACTGTTGTTATTCTCCTTAAGGATCTGCATCCAAAATCCCAGTCTTTTCTTATTTCATGAATATCTCCCTGCTTCATCATCATCCCATCATCGTCATCCCTTTCCATTTTGAATCGTAGCTTTTTGCTTATGTTATATATAAGAGCCTTAACTGTGTAGCTCAAAAGTAGCTCAAAATATCTCTTCAAATCAGGTAATCTTAAACCTCCTTGTTCTGTTGGAAGGATCAACTTATCCCACTTAACTCTTGCCTCTTCCCCTCCAAGATAAAAATCCCTCAACCTCTTTATTAATTAAAATCCATAACTTCTACTCTGGTTGATAAAAATAAACCCTGATGTGTAAAAAAAAAAAAAACTAAAGGGAATAAAAACAATTTTATTACTTGTATCTTGCTCTCCATATCCATAGGCAAGAGCTTCTAGTTTCTCAGTTTAAATATTTTTTGTTTAGTCTCTTTCCATATATACTTAACTACTATTACAGCACAATTTTATCTGTACTTTTAAATACTTCATTTTATCATGTCCCCATAAATATGGGTATTGCTGACCAAATTAATGTCTTGTTACATAATTTACAGCTATAGCCTTAGGTTTATCTTTATTAATTTTATACTCCCCCCCCAAAAAAAAACTGTAACTGTCTCAGAATGTTCCACAACACTGAGATGTCCTTTTCTTGTTTTATCAGGTAAAAATAGTAGCTGCAAATAAAGCTAACTTTTTTTGATTACCATAATGATTATAGCCTTGAATTTCTGAGTTCCTTATTATCTTTGCCAGTGGTTATAAATATAGTACAAATAACACAATGGAAAGAGGACACCTCTGCCTGGTTCCTCTGTTCAGACACAACTTATCATACAGGAACCCTACCACTATGATTTTTGCACCTGATCCCTTGTATATCCTCCTAATTAACCTTATTATTATAATATCAGGAAATGCAAATGCTTCCATTGCATTACTCATAAAATCCCAGCTTACTCTGTCAAATGCTTTCTCTGCATCAAGACCCACCAACATCAGCAGTAGTTTCTTATATCCTGCTTCCATCTAGTTCATAGGTTCATAGGTGTGTACTAAGCCAATGACCACTAGGGCCTTTTTAAGCCTAGTCATGTATGCCAAATCTCTGGCAAGTTCTGGTACCCCTGATAAGTATAAGTAGGGGCTTGAGAGATTAACATTTACAAGCAGAGTCCTGGAAGATGAACCATTTATCAGCTACCTCTACCCATTAGAAACATAGTTGCAAAACCAGGGATGAATTTCCTGTTCCTAATTCAACTGTGCAAGTTACACTCGAATTGGGTTAGGGAGGTACTCTGCTTCACATGAATGTGGAGCCTGTTCCAGAGAATAGGCAGTCTCTGGGATACATACCTGTAACTCCAGCTGGTCCTATTTATATCACAGGCAAGGTTTAAGCCTTTAGAATGGGTAATTTTTTTTTTTGACAGATATGTAGGAGGCCCATCAGGGTAGCAGGTCCCACAGTGCCTTATATGCAGGGAAATATTTACCCTCAATAGCCTGTAGGAGACTGAATACAGGGATAGGGCTTTAAGATGGTCTGCACAGGACATGTTACTTATGCCTTGTATTCTTTTAGTGATGATCGTCTGTGGACATTCCAGTTGTTGGATGTGCCTGGTTAGGTACATGGCAAACTCAATAATAGGTCTGATGAATGGTGAATGCAGTGGAAAAATTACCCCTTGGACTTAGATGCAATACCTTTGTTTATAAGTTGCAGAACATAGCATGATTTCCTCACTATATTAGGCATGTCGCATGTGTTGGTCAAAGGTTAGATTAATGTCTATGGGTATCCCCATGTCCCTGACTACTGGGTTGATTTTTAGGGCTGTGTTGTCAATAAGATAGTTACCAGTGATGAATGACTTCCCTAAGGATACTGTTATGCATTTCTTGGCATTTAATTTTAGTCCATGATTCTGACTCAGGTTATTTGTCTGTGTTGGCCCTTCTTGGAGAACATTAGTGTCGGTGGGGAATTCTATGACTGCTCCTAATTTGCAATCATCTGTAAAATTAGTCAGCCAGAGGCCCTTGACATTGGTCTTGGCTTCAGAGAAGTAAATGACAAAAAGGACCAGTTCCAGCACCAATTCCCAATGAATTCCTTTTGTGACTGGTCTCTTTGTAAAGGTGCACTTCCCAGTTTTAACGTCTTGGGTCCTGTTTGTCAGACATGGCTGTCCACTGGGTGACATAAGGGTTTATCGAATAAATCAAATAAAATCAAATAAAACTTTATTGTCATTCAGACCATACAACCAAAAAGTGCACAGCTGAATGAAATTTCGTTTCTTCAAGCTCATGGATAAACATAAACGCATGACCATTAGCAAAAAACATAAAAAATAAAAACTTGAAACAACACACACACACACACACACACACACACACACACACACACACACACACACACACACACACACACACACACACACACACACACACACACACACACACACACACACACACACACACACACACACACACACACACACACACAAAACACAGTGTCCAAACCAACCAGCAAATCTCAGTCCAGTTTCACCAACCCAACAAAAACGAAAGTCAAAAATCTGGATCAGCACATATCCAGCAGACAATCAGACAATCAGGTCCCATCATCTGTCCTCAGTGCTAGTGTCCATCCAGAGGCCTCCATGATCACTCTTCACCATCCACACCATCCCAACCTTATCTCTGCATCAACATCAGTCCAGTTCCCTCCATCAAAACCACATCTGGATCCAGCACACCATCTGACACCAACAGACACCATCAGACACTTAGGTTTCCACCATCCACTCCTCTCGGCGCACCTCCCAAATGTAGGCCCAGTCAGCCACAACACAAGCAGACCAACCATCCCAGCCACTCCATGCACATGCTGGAGCCCCTTGATGTTCTTTGTTAGAAACCTCTGAAGTTTTTCTAATTGCTGCAGCCGCTTACTACAGTACATGCCAAATAGGGCGTTATACTCAATTATGGGCCAGATAAGTGCCAAGTACTGGGGGGGGGTAATAACTTCCTTTGCTCTTGAGATGATGCCTTTACTAATCAAGTGTGCTACATAGAAAGCTTTCCTTACTACAGTAAACACATGGTGGTGACCCATACCTCTCAACTGTACAGATTTTCACAGAATGTCCAGATTTTTGCCTCATATTTTTGGTCCATTTTTCATAAAATTGTGGTTTTCTGGCAAATTAGTGACAAATCATTAAGGACTGAACTAAGTAAATAATGACAGACATTTGAGTTTCAGACTTTATACCCTTCAGTAAATTCATGCAAATGCAAAACCTATTATTCTATGAACTTTCTAAGTTTATAAGAGCAATATTTAAAATGTTTCCTTTTTTTGGGCCTTTGTCCCACTTTTATTTATGGCTTTGTCCAGATTTCTTGCTCTAAGAATTGGAGAGGTATGTGGTGGTCAAAATTAAGGTCACAGTCAACTTGTGATCCCAGGTCCCTTATCACTTCATGGGTACTTAGGGTATTGTTGTTGATTTGATAGTGTGAGGAGACATTATTTGTGCCGAAGGGAATGATGATGCATTTCTTTGCATTCAGTTTGAGACCATGACTAATACAGCAGTTGTTGGTTTGTGTGAGAACCTCCCAGAGTATACTGACATTATTTATTTGGGGATTCAGTGATTGCACTTATACCAAACAGTAGGGGGCCCAGCACTGACCCCAGTGGCACCCCACTGATAACAGGTCTGCTGGTTGATGTGGAGTCAGCCACTTTGATAGTGTGTGTCTGGTTTGTGAGCCAGTTGGCAATCCATCTTACAACAAAGGGGTTTACATTCAGTATGCTAAGTTTATTGGTAATGCCTGAATGTCGGATTGTGTTGAAAGCCTTTTCCAGGTTGTGGTATGCTGTGTGCATAGATTTGCCCTCATCATTGACCTTGGTTACATTTTCAAAGAAATCCACCAGATTTAACAGGCATGATCTGCCCTTCAGGCAGCCTAATTAGGTAAGATCCAAGGTTTAGAGGACATTTATGTCTTTATTTATGAGGTCAATAATGATATGTTCCATGGCCTTACAGATGAGGCTAGTCAGGCTTATGGGTCTGTAATTCCTGGGTCTGTTGCTAGGCCACCTTTGTGGAAGGGAATAACTGTTGCTATTCTCCATTCCACAGTAACAAAACCTGTGGTTAGGCTATGATTGAAAAAGGTACTTAGTGGTGATGTTGATTCATGTTTTAGCCTGTTTAGAAGATAGCCTGGGATGTCATCTGGCCCCATAGAGTCTATGTATTTTGCTCTGGACAAGGCTTTGAGGAACTGCTCTTCAGATATATAGGGTGGTGGGGAAGGTTTGGGGAAGGTCTGTTGTAAGTTGGGAGGGGATAAGGGAGTGAAATTCTCACCAAACCTATCTGCTAGCAGGTTTGCTATCTCTGTGGGGTCAGTGTGTGTTATACTGTTGGCCACTAGTTCTGCACATGCTTGGGTCCTACCCTTTAGGTTAGGTATGTAGCTGGAAAAGGTCTTATGCTTTTCCTTGGCTGTACTTGGTAAATTTCTCTCAAAGTAGTCCTTGGAGGATTTGACAAGTTGTCTTATTTGCCTGTTGTGGCTGAGAAGGGTGCTTTTCCATTGTTGGGGCATTGCCTTTGTTTTCTTGGACAGCAACTTTTTGCATTTATTGTAAAGCTTGTTGATGCTGGATGTCAGTCATGCCAGCTTGTTTTTACTTGGGGCTCTGGCTTTGATTATTTTTGGTACGGCTAAGTTTATACACTTATGCAAATGATTGTACAGTGCTTTGGTGTAAGCTTTGGCATAGTTACCACTTCCAGCTTGGGATGGGGCTTCACCTAGGAGGGTATAGTTTGCCTTGGTGAAGTTTTTTAGTCTGATTTCACCCTTTGTGAGTTCTGGTGTTAGTGCCAGCTCGAAGGTGACTGATTTGTGGTCAGTTTTAACTAATGAGGGTCTGAAAGTTGTGGCAGTGCATTTGTTTGACATGTTGGTGAGGACCAGATCCAGAATATTTGTTCCCCTTGTTGGGGTATGGACAATTTGTTCCAGGGCATTTGAATTAACAAAGTCAAGGAACTTTTGCACTAGCACATTAGGGTTAGCGTAGGTTTCACAGGCAATGGTGGGATAATTGAAATCCCACTTTTTCCCAGGATGTTGTTGCTTCTGCTCCTTTTAAAATACTGTTAAACAAAACATTCCAGATATTTAGCACATTCTTCCCTGCTATCTTCCAAACTTTCATCACAATAGCATCTATTCCTGGAGACTTTCCTGTGAATTGGTTATACAACACCATTTTTATTTAATCTTCTCCTATCTTAACGGTTAATTGTTGAGCCTCATCTACCTGTAACCTTGGCATATTTAAGTCTTCCATAAATATTTCCATTTGTGCTTTTTCTTGATTTCTCCACATCTTTGCTTTGTATAAATTTTCATAAAATTTCCAAAATATCTCTTATACTTCTACAGCAACACTGGTTATTTTTCTTGTTATAGACTAAGTTTGACAACAAATCTCTCTGCTTTCTGTTGCCTAAGCCATTGTGCTAACAGTTTCTGAGCTCTGGAGTTATTATCAAAAAACAGCAATCAATCTAAATCCATGCATATTATCCAGGTAGTCCCTTGTTTTCTGGTTTTGTTAAGGGGTATACATACAGGGGAATGTTTGATTAAAAAATGTAGTCTTTGAAGGCTATGGTAGCCGAGGCGCTAAGTGCAATAAAATTGTGGGATCTCTTTCCTGTTGTTTTCTTTTTGAATCATTGGTTTGCCGTTTTGGTGGTTGTTGTATTTCATTGTTGAGTCCCTTGTTTTCTGTTTAGCAGTCTGAAATTTTGCCTGTTCTTGTTCTGTGAGACTCCTGTTATTCCGTAATTCTTTCAACTTTGTCAGCCTCTCTAAATAATTCTTGTTCCTTCTTAACTGTATCTCTTTTTCTTTTATTTATACTCTTTTTTAAACTCCACTTTCATTTTATCACACTCACGAACTATAACTTCTGGATTACTTTCTATCTTCCCTAATAACTTCTGAATAATTTCCACTACTCATTCCTTAAATTCTTCTCTTTTTAACAGGTAGTTGTGGAAGTTCTAGTGTCTCATCTTTACTTCATTACTGGCACATAATTTGAAATAGTTGTTGGATATGTGTCAAAGTTCTCAATTAAATGCACATGTTCCTGGAAATATAACTTCTGTTTAGCCTAGTCCAGTTATTGTATCTTGGGAATAATATGCCAATTCTCTTTGAGTTGCTACTACTGAATTCACATCTTCCATACCAAATATTTGTATACATTTCTTCAGAAATCTATTCTGCTTTGTTATATTCAGGTACATCCTCAATGTTGCAAATCAAATTTTGTTCCTTACCTGTAAGTAATATACCCTGTTGAAAGCTGATTGCTTCTTCCAAATTTTTTTACACTTCATAACAGCAATTTTAGATAGAATATAAATCCATGCCAGCATAATCCTCATCCCTTGCTAGTAGCCCCTTACTATCACATATCTAACATTATTATTTTTCCCTCTTCTATTAATATTTGGAGCTTCTTTGTCAATTAATATAAGTACTATTTTCCATTGTCACTGATGTTTGTGTCTTTTGGCTTTTCCCGGTTAGGGGTCGCCACAGCGGAACTCCGGTCCGCTAATGAATGGCAGTAGATTTTTATGTATTGGCTTGCCGGGCCTAACGCACAACCTTCAATTAAGGAACGCCCATTCATGCATGTCGCTACACAGAAGATGCTCTATCTGAGAATCGAACGGGCAACGTTTAACTGTGAGGCGACAACGCTACCGCAGCACCACCACTTTTCTGCTGAATATCCAACCTGAAATCCTTTTTTATCAAATTCACATGCCCAGCTCTTTCCAAATGTATCTCCTGCAGCATTGCTATTTGCACTCTGCATTTCTTAATATAATTAAATACTCTTTCCTTTTTGTTGAGGCCATTCGCATTCCATGATAATATGGAAAGTGTTGGCATTACGATAAGATGTCATTATTCCCACTTATTACATATGACAACTTTTTAAAATGCCTATTTCCAGCTTTTGTTTTACAAGACTTTTTGTTTTGATGAAAACCCTCAAAAACACACCCTAGTACACCCACATAACCTCTTAGCTTAATACAAACACACACAACTATATACATATTCAAATAATGAAATTTAAACCTCCTAACAGGAACAATTGTCCCAAATAGCTACAAACACAGGCCTTAACTAGCCTAAAGTTGAGGTTATTTATTGTAGGGTACATATTATTGCCTGTGCTTCTACTTTCACTAATTGGTGTCTATTCTTTTTTGTCTTTATTCCCCTCCCAGACATGAAAAAACTTGCATGTTTTCAGAAAACATGAAATTTTAGCCTTGAAAAAACAGTGCTTTTGCTTTTTTATTGTCCTATAATCAGCTTGTCTCATTGGAAATGTAAGAGACAAAATGTAGACCTCAGCTGCAGGCTTCTAAAGGGAAGGTGAAACGTTTATTGCTAAAGGAAAACTTATTATATTTAGTGTTCTCTTATTTACTTAATTCCATATAAAACTGACTATTAGATTAAGCCAAGGGTCTTAATCCAGATAGTCACCTATGCAAAAGTAAGAGAAAACATATCAGCTCTACATATATTATGATCTGTGTACTTTTGCACCCCCCCACCTCAACAACCCAAGATTACAGTCTATTAAGTTAAATATGGTTTTAGCTAGCATTTTCCTCATTTTCACTGTAATGCCTATATTTCTTAATACTAAAAAAGATGAAAGAAAGAAAAAAAGGCATATTTTTACTTTAGTATATTTATCACATGCAAAAACAACAAAAATGTTTTACTATAAAACATGTACTTTATATCATGAAAAGTTTCATAGAAATACTGTTAAGAACAGAAATTGTTTTACTTAGCGTTACCTTTTTGTTCCTCTTCCCCTCCCATCAGTGTCTTTCCAAACAGTAATGACATGAAGTGAAGCAAATGCCTTTCAGCTCCCCACAAGTCACTCTTTCCACTTTTTCTTATACAGCAATATTTCACAAATGCAATTGATGCTTTGTAGTCTCACATTTATTCACTAATTTATATATTGCTGGTCTTTTTCTGTAAATCTCCATCTGCCAGCTCCAGACTCTGGTTCATTTCCAAGGTACTCCCAATTCTTCTAGTCTACTCTTGAGCTTTTCTCTGTCTCTCAAGCATTTTACTTTGGAACAGTGGAAAAGATTTCACTGGCAAAGTCTCTCCGCATGCTTTATTATCAGAAGAACAAGAAGTATTCACCTTCTGCCTGATGGCTCACTTTTTGTTGGACAAACTTTTGTATTTTATCCTTACCATGCTCTGCATCAAAAAAGTATTTTCTGCCTCAACAAATGACTTTGATCCCCCAGGGAAAAATATTCTGAAGACAACTGGATACCACAGCTTGTATCTCACACTTGACTCTTGATATTCCCTGATTGTCAGAATACATTTGTTTCATTTCTGCCTTGTGTACAATGAATAGTAATTTTTCACAAACACACTCTACTGTCTCCAACTTTTAATAATTTGCCGTTTTGCCACAAGTTTGCCAGGATCAACTCTTTCTGCACGTATGTTTGCATCTTAACTAATACAGGTCTTGTCTGTTTTCTCATTGCCAGGTTTGGAGCATAGACACAGTGTGCCCTTATAATAAGCAGTTTCTGCTGTGGAATACCAGTTCAGTTGCCTATTTGTGCCATCATAAAATTAATACAGTCTTTTACTTCTAATTTCTCTGGTATAGCAGAAAATCTCAGATTTTCCCAACATGCTTTGTCCTCTAATTTGACCATTTTTTGAAATATCTCTTCTTGAGCAGTCTCATACTCAACAGCCTTTTCTGAATTTTGACCTCTGATTTTTGCAATTTAAAACATCTTCCATTTTTTCCAGCCATTTGTTATTTGAGTTGATATACTCCTTCAGCTTTTCATTTATTTTAATCAGCTGTGAGCACATTTTACTTATTTTTTCCTCTAGATTACTAGAAGCCATGACTTGCATTAAAGCTGGAGCTTGAACTGCTTTTTGCTGAAGAGCTGCAGAATTCTTCCCAGTCAGTGTTTTCAACTTCACATTTTCTAGTTGATTTTTCTTTAAGGCTCTCTTAGTTTCTTTGCTGGCATTAAGCAGGGTGCAACTAGCCAGTAACTGAATTTGCTAAAAATAATAGAGTTCCTGGTCCTTGTCTTTCAGTTTCTTTTTTCACACTGGGAGAGCTGAAGTTAAGCTGTTGATTAGTGTGCAGCCATCTTGGAAAGTCAACAGCTCGTTGTCTTAATCCTCTGAGCTAGCTGCCATAATAGTTTTATGGTGCATTTGAGGCATAGACATTGACATAATTCTCAAAAATCTCAATTGAAAAAGCTGCTAGATTAAAGTAATGTGACTTAGAAAAGAAGCAAAGCATATCAAATGTTTACAAAGATAATACTCCTGGTGTATATCTCACATTAGCATTTTGCATAAACCAGTGAAGGATCCACATCAATTTTGTTGTTATATAAAATTTTCCTTTTTAATCAAAGATATGAAAATGCTTGCTGACAGTTTAAGACATCTGATCTAGACAGAGACATTTCTGATAGTCATGGTAATCAGAAAGAATACTTTTAGAATCTCATATCAGATTTCTACTTTTTATAATTTAACATCAGAAATTTCAGAAATTTATTTTTGTTTCATAGTTTCATAGTATTATTAACTGCATTAGGTCATTCAACCTCCAAATAATGCAGACTTCATCATACCCTGCATATACTTCTTGTCTCTAATATATTTGTCCAGTCTTGCTTTGAAATAGTCTAATGAGTAGACTTCCTTACCTCATATGGTAGCCTATTCCAAAATCTACAAATTGTATGAGTAATATACTTACATCTCCTACATGTTTTATTACATTGAATCTTTTATACAGTGTCCATGATTACATGAGAAAATAAACTGGCAAGTCTAATATGTAGCTTTTGAAAATTAAAATACTATATCAAGCCTTATATGTCTTGATGTAAGTGAGAGGAAGCAACTCATGGCACCTCTAGCCTTTCTCCCTTATCTTGCAAACACATCTGTAAGAAGAGCATGGCTGGTGAGCTCTGGCCTTGAGCATAAGCTTGTATGGAGCACTGGTAGAAGTTAGTCATTATGCATTTTATATCATTTATAGTTTTAAACAGGTTCAAAATCAGTTTGTTGCCTCTGTTGCAAGATTCCCTTGCTACTATTCTATGTTCCTGCAGGTGGAGAGTGACTTGGATTTTTTTTCGTTAATTATTACATGCCTGGAATTTCTGTTAACCATAATCTGTGAAGAAGGTATATATGATTATAAACTGAAAATATATGTCATAGATTCATAGGCATGTGCCAGACTAATGACCACAAGGGTCTGTTTAAGCCTTGCCATGTATCCCAAATCTCTAACGAGTTCTGGTACCCTTGATAAGTGTAATCAGGGGATTGGGAGATGAAATATTTACAAGTAGGGTCATAGGAGATGAACTATTTACAGGCTACCTGTGTCCATTACAGACATAGATGCCAAACTAGGGATGAATTTCCTGTTCCCGATTCAGTTGTACAAATTACACTTGAATTGGGTTTGGGTGTAGCTCTGCTTCATGTGGCTGGGGAGCTTGTTTCTGAGAAGGGGTAGTCTCTGGAATGCATACCTTTGTCTCCAGAGGGTCCTATTTATATCATAGGCAAGGTTTAAGTTTTAGAATGGGTAATTCTGGTGCTGTTTGTTTTGTGGATATGCAGGAGGTCCATCAGGGTGGGGTCTGACAATGGCTTGCAAGCCAGGAATAAATCTCCCCTCAACAGCCTATAGATGACAGAATACAGGTATAGAGTTTTGAGGTGGTCTGCATCGATCATGTTATGTATGCCTTGCATTCTTTTAGTAAGGAACCTGTGTGGACATTCCAGTTGTTGGATGTGCCTGTTTAGGTACATACCAGAGGGGCATTGTACTCAATAATAGATCTGGTGAATGCTGAATACAGTGGAACAATGACCTCCTCATACCTAGATGCCATACCTTTGTTTATAAGTTGCATAACATAGAATGATTTCCTCACTACCATAGAAAAGCGATGGCCAAAGGCTAGATTACTGTCTGTATGTGTTCTCATGTCCCTTACCACTGGGTTGACTCTTGGTGTATGTTGTCAGTATGATAGCTACCTGGGGTGGATGATTTACCAGAGGATAGTATTATGCATTTCTTGGCATTTAGTTTTAGTCCATGGCTTTGACACAAGTTATTTTGTCTGTGTTAGACCTTCCTGGAGAACATTAGTGTCAGTGGGGAATTCTGTGTGAGCTCCTAATTTGCAATCATCTGAAAATTTGGTCAGCCAGAGACCCTTGACATTGGCCTTGATTCCAGAGAAGTAAATGCCAAAAAGGAGCAGTCCCAGGAACAAAGCCTGAGGGACTCTGCTTGTGACTGGTCTCTTTGTAGAAGT
The DNA here is from genome assembly GCF_019279795.1 of Protopterus annectens. Classification (NCBI taxonomy): domain Eukaryota; kingdom Metazoa; phylum Chordata; order Ceratodontiformes; family Protopteridae; genus Protopterus; species Protopterus annectens. The sequence continues at coordinate 848,322,392 of NC_056744.1, read as the reverse complement.
GGACTCCCCAGTTCTAACTTCCTGGGTCCTGTCTGAGAGCCGGCTGGATATTCACTGAGTGCATAAGGGTTTATACCTAGCCTCTTGAATTTATCAATGATGCCTGAGTGGGATAGTGTGTCAAGTGGCTTGGCCAGATCAAGATTGGCAGTGTGAACTGTTTTGCCCTCATCCATCGCTTTGGTAACATTCTCAAAGAAATCTACCCGGTTAAATAGGCATTACCTGCCCTTGATAAAAAACAAATTTGGTTTCAGCCAATGTTTGGAGGTTTCCTATGTTATTATTGATCATTTCCATGATAATTTTTTTCCCTTGGCTTTGCATATAAGACTGGAGAGACTTATGGGTCTGTAGATGGCCCATCTTTGTGCAGAGGGATGACTGTTGCTGTTCTCTATTCAGAATGTTTGAAGCCTGTTTGGAGGCTACAATTAAACAGTAATTCCAGTAGGCTTGATAGGTCATGTTTCATGCTATTTAGAAGGGATATTGTCTGGGCCCACTGTTGCGGTGTTATTGGCTTTAGAGAGAACATTGAGGATATGTTCCCTAGTGATAGTAGGGAGACTTATACTTGATGGTATTTCTTGATGAGAGGCTGAGGGGAAGTGATGGGTAAATTTAAAGCTGAATTTGTTAATCAGTAGGTTTGCTATATCTTGTGGCTCAGTGTAGGTGGCTCTATTAACAATGAGCTCTGCACACAATTGTGCATTGCCTTTCAGGTTGCAGAAAATAGTTAAAGAATACCTTGTGATTGTCCTTTGCCTGGGAGGCTGCACTTACCTCAAATTTGGCTTTGGTAGACTTCTTTTGTCCTCTGAGTTGTTTCTTTACTTTGATTAGAGTGCTTTTATCCTGCTGGGTGCTACACCTCCCAGTTTTTGCCATGATTTTCTTTCCTCTGTTATAGAGCCTATTTAACGTAGTGATTTTGCCAAGGCAGCTTGTTTTTTTAATTAGTTCTGCATTTCTTCCTGATGGGTACAGCTGCTTCTATGCAGCTATTATCATGCTTGTGTAGGGTTTCTGTGAAAATTTCCATGTATGCAGTAGTGTTTTCAGAGTTTATGGGGGCTTGAAAGTTGTTTGTCTCTCTTTTTTTCCCTTTATCTTCATTGATATGCATATGACAAACTAAAGAATGCTACTAGCATTAAGTATAATTTCCATGTAAGGAAAAGTTACCTAATAGGGTATTTCTGCACATTTTATATCACCTCATACCATATAAGGGAGGGTGTGATGTAGACATACCATTGACTTTTGGTTTGCAATATTCTTGAAGTAAGCTGGTTTATTTATAGGTATTAGAATAAACTCAGTTTCATAGCAGAGATGGAGAAGAGAAATGGGAGATACACCACCTGTCATAGATACTTATCAATCTTATTTATTTATTTATGTTTGTTTTCCAGGGTAGAGCACTAATCATATCTGACCACTTGCAGGCACAGCCTGTGTTACATACATAGTGACAGCAGTAAAGTAAGACTAATGGTAAATTATATAGTATAGTGACACAACATTTGTGTAAACATATATACACATATTCACAAGAAAATTTAAAAAGAAGTAGAATCAATGGTATACAATGCACAATACAGATGTTATAGGTGAGGTAAATTTCGTCCAGCCTAAAGAACAGACATAATATATACAAGTATGGAGGGACAATTTTAGCAGTGAAGAGGTTAGACATTGTAGAACACTAAGAACTGCAACAAAAGAGCTAATATAGCAGGAGTGGACATAGGATATATCTGAGGGAATGTTATTTACGTTCTCCTTTTGTTTTAGTTTGTTACTCGAATGTCCAAGAAAATTTAACTGCACACAATCATTTAAACTGACTTTACAATGGTTTTAGTAATTCTATCCTATGAGTGCCCTAATCGTAGATGAGGAACTGGCAGTCTTCATGGATCTAGTCAATACATAATCAAAGTGCAAGGGTTTTATACCTGCTTAACAACTGCTCTTTGTTATTTAAAGATTTACAGTTGAAGTGCTCATCCAAAGCTCACACCCTGTCTACTGTCTAGTTCTCAGATCTCATCAGAAGACAAGAGTACAAATGTTGTTTCTGTTGACATATGCAGTTTGCTGGCAGACTGATATGAATAGCACACAAAAAGATTGCTATACGCTGTGTGCTTCTGACCCCCTGCTACATGTGCAAGTGCAGACAAGGAAGAATTTACATAACGATGCATTAAGAGCTCATGGACATGTCTCAACCTGCAGACAATGAAAATAGGAACAAAGGTCCTTGAAAACTAGGTGCATCCATAGGGTTGCCACCTTTTCAAATGGCCAAAGTGGGACATTTTCAGTACAAACATCAGATTTTACAGGCCGACACATACCCACGGTCAGTACAAAGGATAGAACTTAACTTTTTTGCCTAAATATAAGCTTATTCTTGTAGCATTTTAGTTGCTTATTCTGTTTTTTATAACATTTAGGTATTTTAGATACAGAATAACTGTTTTATGCAACTATTACATAAAATATAGGAAATAATTTTGTCCTAAAATCTCAGGACATTTGCCATTTTTTAAATTTTTTGTCAGGACACAACTGCCCAAAGAGGGACTGTCCCTCGCAAAGTGGGACAGGTTAACTCTACATACAGCTAAAACTCTGGACATCTAAATAGCATAAAATTTGAATATGAAATAGCACATAACTCTTCCTACTTTGAGAAGAAATGTGGTATACTGTTCAGAAGCACATGCTTACAGAGAGAGACAAAATTATGGAAAAATGTAAACACATTATCAAAGAGACAGTGTAAAATCTGTAGACTTTAATGTAATGCAAAGTTCTGCCACACAAGGTAATTTACTTTTGCTTCAGAAAAAGAGAGATGTAAGGTGTTTCCTCTTGCTTCAAATTACTGCTGGCACTACTAGTATACTGGTCATGTAGTAAGGTTTTCTGTGTACTAAATAGCTTCAAAAATCAGTTGTGATGAAAGGGGATTCAGAAATTGCATGAACGGGGTAAATCAAGCCAGAAAATAGGGACATATAGGGACCTCCTGTGCAGGGGTAAGTCAGGCCTGAAAGTTGGGACATTCCTTCAAAATAGGGACAGTTGAGAGATCTGCTCTTGGCTTTAATCCTCTATATTAACTACCTGGTTACATATATTGGACATGATGGGAAGTTGAGGTGGCAGACATGGCATTATCATGCCACAGAAAGTATAGCATACTAGTTGTTACTTACTCTCCATTGTTAGGTTTGCAAATTGTGCAACACTGCCAGAGCAGCAAGGCTTTACATAGATTTTTCACTGGGTATCAGTTGTGTGCTACTCCAGAAATATTTAAATGACTTTAAAATGTGTTACTTTCATGACTCTCTCATATGTGTAAGGTTACACATTGCACAAGTGTGAAATTTAACATAAGACTTGTTTGCTATGCCACGTTAGTGGGCTACAGTATAGAAATGGGAGCATCTTTGTGCTCTGGGGATGTGACAACAAGTTGCTCACATAGTAGGTGGATCCAGCTTTGCTCAACCATGTACCAGGGGTATATAACAATCAAGGGGAATTGTCAGGGGGATTTGTGTTGAAAACTTTAATTCAGGGAACATGAAGCTACATTTAATATTGATGTACTGAGGGCTAAACTACAATAGATGAAAGCTGAAGGGGTGTGTGTTTTGTGATTGATAATATGATAGCTTGAAAGAAGGGGTGTTTATTTATTTATAGTGATTTGTCATGGACTGAATTATTATTGCAGCCTGTGGTGTTCCTTATGGTTGTGTACCAAAGCACCTACTGTCCTTATTATATGCACTGGCTAATACAAGCTGGCTAACATGTATAGCAGGGGACTTCACTAAGGCACCATGGCTAAATGTTAATTTGTTCACTCAGCATTGTGATGCCACTGCTTGGAGAGTCCTGGCTACATTGTTCTTATCTGTACTGGATAAAACTGGAACCCAGGGACTGATACGAGTGTTTGTATATTTATTTATTGATTTATCTGCCAATGTTTACCATGAAAGTCTGAAGCCCCTTTTCAGTTGAGGCCCAGGGAGAAAAGCTCCACATACATACAGTTGAATGTCCTAACAGGTGAAATATACTATAACACTCAGGACTGTATAACTTAACAGGTTATCACCATGTTACATACACTATATACCATTTATGCCATATTAATCTCAGAAACATCTATAGCATATATAGCAATATATAGCATGTAAAACACATCACTAGAACATTCAGCATTATTTTACTATGTACATACATACATATTTCTATAGTAATATTAGCATACAGTGAGCAGATAAGGCATATAAATATTTCATCTAAAAAGTATATGTGTTTGTGATATTTGATTTGACTGCATGACATGGGGAATTAGTAATAGAATTGGTAAAAGGGCAGTACTGATTATATTCAGAACTAGATCCAGCACTAGGCTACCTAGGTAGTTGCCTAGGGCCCACCGCTGGCTTTAGGGGGGTTGCCACAAAATTTGCATTTGGTTTTAAGAATGCACTTTGCATTCAGTGATGTATTTCTTTTTTAAAGACACAATCTGTGGTTGTGCCGGGGGGGCTGCTTGGAGAGCCCTGACCAATCACCTGGCCTATGCCACCATTTTTTCATGATCCGGCTCTCATTATGTTGGTAGGTATGATTGCATTTGTGTTGTAGATATGATTTTATTGCGATTGAAAATTATAGAAGGATAAGATTTATAATAAGAAGGGATCTTGACAATGGGGACGTTACAAGTGTAGGACCATTTTCTTGAAAGAAAAAAAAAATTAAATTGTAAATAACATGAGGTATTTCTGCTATCTGCTGGGACTGAGTTCCACAGTTTTGCAATGTATACATAGTAAAGAAGGTCATCATCATGATTTTTAGATTTTTGAGTGAGCAGTAGGTGTTAGTTTATGCAGTTCTCTGATGGAGTATGCACCAGTTTAATAAATGTCACTGGCAGAACATCTATCTGGGGTATAGAGGATGTTGTGGGCAGGCACGAGAAAATGCCAGTCGATTAGATTGCTCTAGCCAGTTAAGAGAGTTAAATTACACACAGTGATGCACTTGGTTAGTGGGGTTATTAGCAAACTTTTCAGTTTTATAAGAGGAAGAGTAGGAAAACACATGCACTCACACGCACTCACACAAACTCACACACACACACACACACACACACACACACACGTGCACATACTTATGTACAGATAGACACACACACACACACACACACACACACACACACACACACACACACACACACACACACACACACATACATAAAAATAGACACACAAACTTGCTCACAAAATAGTATGTGATTATATGTGGGTGAATAAAGCATGGCAAAGTAAATTCATTAAATTATACCACTGTAAAACAAAGATGCAGGTAAAGTATTTTACTTATTATATGACGACACGCGTTAAGATGTTAAAAGAAGTTAAGCTTTTCAAAGCTTTGCTTATTCCCCGATCTCTCTTGCCTTTTATCATTTTCAGAGGTAAACATCATATAATGTACTACAGTCCAGATTTAACAATTTTATGTAGAAAATGTTGTGTTAAGTCGTGAATGTTAGTTGCTGGGGTCTATTGAACTCTTCAGGTTTCTTTAGGCTTAAATTTGAAGTAGATAGGTCTGTTTTGTTCTAGTTTTTGCCCTACCTCCCCTTTTAGGATATATTTATATCTTCCTGAACTAGAAATGAGCCAGCACATATTTAGTACAGCAGAAGAAGAGTGATTACTTCCTTAGCCGGCAGTGCAATTCCTGCTACATCTTAGCACCTCACTATTTTAAATAAGTATATTTTGACTCTGTCTTGGGTAATCTACTTCCTATTGTGCCTGCCTTGAGCACCTGGTGCTGTAAGTGTAAAAGTGTAATTTAAATACTACCTAGGACTCATCCCTCAGAAAAGACTCTCAGTCTTGTCATGGAATGATGAAAGGTGTGGCCTTCTTTAAGGGCAAAATTTGTTCCTTGGTCAGTCAGTTCCTTTATTGACACTCTTTTTACAGCTAAATGCTGCTTCCTACAGATGTTATTATACAGCTATCTCTGAGCCCACTATATTTGCCACCAGAGTATGTGAACATTGTGTATGCACTAAATGCTGTCACTTTGCATGTGGTCAGAGCTCAAAAGCACTTCTTGAATTCCAGCAATTAATTTTTCATTTGGTATTACCTGCAATTGCTCCTAGTTTCTTGGTATAACATATGTAGTGTATCATTGTTTAGGTCCAGTACATCCGAGTGACGCCTCCAGGTGCATCTGCAGTTAACTCTTACTGACGCCTCTAGGCATCAAATATTGCTTGTTCATATTTGCATCAGTAATTCCAAAACCATGCTATGTACAAGGTTTTAAAAGATTTCATCTCAAACCTTACACAATAGCAAACTCAACTGCATTAATATTTGACCTCTGTCTAATGTAGGTAAATAGATATTAACTGTTGTTTATGTGATGTGAAAATTATATCTATATAAATTAATATTTTTCTAAATATCTCAACCACCAGGTAACACAGGCAGAACTCTCAGCTAGATGAATAAAATACTGCTGACAGTATGCCTGTAACTTGAGTGGTTGCTGAGATATTGTAGTTGTTTACAAAATACTACAAATGTAATAGTTACTGTGTTTGCTGTGACTTATAAAATTTGGTTTAAGACCTAGAATCTAAGGAATGTTACCAGTATAAAATATAGCTTGCACTGAAGAGTTTGCCATTTATACTTCTTTCATAATCCCTGTGGTTCCAGAGATATGAACATTTGTTTGAAATGTGAGAACATAATTTGATTCTGTCAAAAAACTTAGGCTCCACCCATTGGAAGTTACAGTGAAGACTTCCTAAGATCCATTGGAGTGAATGAGATAATACAGGCTAGGGACTTAAGGCTTCCTCATCTACCAGTGGCTTGTAGCTCATCATATTGCCATGAACACCCCCACCCCCTCCTCATTCAAGGATCAAGAGAACAGGATACCTGCTTATCCCCAGACACGTGCTTTTTGGTTCATATTTCACTCTGTTGGTATGTGAAAACAGGTTTAAAATTGGGGAGAGGAGGAAGCCATCATCTTGTGAGCTGACTTCCTGTTTACCTAAATCTCCCTGGGGAATAGAATTGCAATGGCATGGTGGGAGTGAATAGTCTTCTGCACCCATGCTTTAACATGCCCGGTGAAGCCAAAATTGTTAGGTAAGTGACATGTCCTAATAACCATCAGAGATCAGGGACTAGGCAGCAATCCTGTTCCACTGCAGTCTATGAAGGAGCATTGGCTGTCAGTCACCAATCTTTCTCTCCCCAGTTGACCATCTAGCACTCATAGTTATTTCCCAAACTTAACGTCATCATTAATTGCTCAAGTAGGCATCCTACGTCTTCTTTCAGGTTGATTGAAATGAAGTGATGTGAAATCTGAACATTCCAAGACTGTAATCTGAACCAGATTACATATGTAGTAAATAAACAATTTAATTTTACTTCATATGGCTTATTTCAGTTACATAATTTATAAACTGGTATTAGACAGGCAATGAAACTTTACTTGATACAAAGGTCTGTGAATTATTAAATAATGTATATAGAGTTAATGTCCCACTAATGCTAGGCACATTTAGATACTGTACTTCTTTTGAATAATAAGTAATGTAAACATTGTTTTTATTAAGACAGATTTATTTTCTGAACATTGATCAGAAAACATTTTACATACAAGAAATAGCAAGTACAGGAGCCATCCCATAAATGTCTGAATATCAACTATAATAACTACTGATTGCATCTACATGATAGCAGGACATCATTCATTCAAAATTTAAGACCTGCAGTTTATGTCTGCTGGGGTCCTCAGTTGTGTTAAGAGAATGTATATATTTGGCATACATAAAGACTTTCCTGTTCTGCCACCATCAGAACCATCAGCATACTGATAATTGTCTTAGAGAGGAAACTCAGTTTCCTTTGATTGAGTCACACATATAGGCTGTATAGATGCTAACACAAACTAATGCAGTTTACACTACAGGTATGATGGTTTTGACACCAGCAACTTTCTATTCAGCTGCAAAGCATATCACCTCAGGGGAAAACAGATACAAAATGCAGCTTTTGCTATTGCATTTTGCTTCAATTGCCATTCATCTTTAAGATCACATTAGCAGAATCATGGCCCATTTCACTGCTCCAAATAAGATCCATAGGCTTAAGAAAACCTACTGACAGTCATTACAAGTTGTGAAAATGGGAGGATAACGTGACTGCAGATACCAATGTGTGTGTCCCACGTACTTTGTTAAAATCAAATAAGTGGAGGAAAAATGTGTTTAAATTCCCAGTGATAACTTAAGGGTGAATGTTGCCCTTTTCCCCTTTTGTAGGCTTAGGACTCTAAACTCATACAGTCTTAAAATCTTGAAACAAAGATGCTCAGACTTCTTGTCTCTTCTCTTTTCTGCAGCTTTTTTTGGATAAGCTCTTTCATTAGGTCACAAACTGACTTCATCAGATCTTTTTCTGCAGTGGCTCCATGTGCCAGTAGATATGTGGCCTATGTCCATTCTCCCTGTTTGTGGTCACATCAGGAACATATGGCTTCCATACTAAACAACATTGTAGAGAGAATACTCATGAATGAGAACTTCCTAAGCAGTGTATGTGGTTAGAAGCAGGATAAATGATCAAAGCATAATTTTGTAATACATCAAACCATAGTTCACAAAATTACTTTTGGTAATCGCCTAGTAACCCAGAAGTTCCCTTTGTTCATAGGTTCATAGGTGTTTACTAGGCTAACAACCACAAGGGCCTTTTTAAGCCTAGCCATGCATCTCAAATCTCTGACAAGTTCTGATACCCTTGATAAGTGTAAGCATGGGCCTGGGAGATGAACCATTTACAGGTTACCTGTTTGCATCAGAGCTATAGGTGCCAAACCAGGGATGAATTTCTGGTTTCCCATCCAGTTGTCCAAGTTGCACTTGAATTGGATTAGGGAGGAACTCTGCTTCATATGGATGGGGAGCCTGTTCCATAGACAGGGTAGTCTCTGGGATACATACCTATTTCAACAGCAGGTCCTATTTATATCACAGGCAAGGTTTAAGTCTTTAGAATGGGTAATTCTGGTACTGTTTGTTTTGTGGATATGCAGGAGGTCCATCAGAGTGGGGTCTGACAATGCCCTGTATGCCAGGTATAGATGTCCCCTCAAAAGCCTGTAGGAGACAGAATACAAGGATAGGGCCTTGAGGCGGTCTGCATAGAACATATTACTTGTGCGCTGTTTTCTTTTAGTGGGGAACCTCTGTGGACATTCCAGTTGTTGGATATGCCTGTTTAGGTACATACCAAAGGGGACATTGTACTCAGTGATAGTCTGATGAATGCTGAATACAGTGGAACAATGACTTCCTTGGAAGTAGATGCCATACTGTTGTTTATAAGTTGCGCAAGAATTATTTCCTCACCACTGTAGACACATGATGATCAAAGGCTAGATTACTATCTATGTGTGTCCCTAAGTCCCTGACTACTGGGTCAACTCTAAGGAGTGTGTTGTCAAAGTGATAGTTACCAGGGATGGAAGACTTCCCAAAGGATACTATTATGCATTTCTTGGCAGTTAGTTTTAGTCCATGACTCTGACACCAGTTGTTTTCTGTGTCAGCCCCTCCTGGAGAACATTTGTGTCAGTGTGAGATTCAATGACAGCTCCTAATTTGCAATCATCTGCAAATTTAGTCAGCCAGAGTCCACTGACATTGGATTTGACTTCTGAGAAGTAAATGCCAAAACGGAGCAGTCCAAGGACTGATCCCTGAAGGACTCCACTTATGACTGGCCTCTTTGTAGAGGTGGACTCCCCAATTCTAACTTCCTGGGTCCTGTCTGTGAGCTAGTTGGCTATCCACTGGGTGACATATGGGTTTGTACCTAACCTCTTGAGTTTGTCAACAATGCCCGAGTGGGATATTGTGTCAAATGCATTGGCCAGGTCAAGGTAGGCAGTGTGAATGATTTTGCCCTCATCCATTGCTTTGGTGACCTTCCCCAAGAAGTCCACCAGGTTGAGTAGGCCTTGACAAAACCAAACTGGGTTGGGTCCAATGTCTGGAGGTTTACTATATCTCTGTTGATCATCTCCATGATAATTCTTTCCATGGCTTTACATATAAGACTAGTGAGACTTATGGGTCTGTAGTTTCCACAGTCTGTAGATGGTCCACCTTTGTGTAGAGGGATGACTGTTGCCTTTCTCCATTCATGAGGCTTGAAGCCTGTTTGGAGGCTACAATTAAATACTAATTTCAGAGGCCCTGATAGGTCATGTTTCATGCTATTTAGAAGGCATCCTGGGATATTGTCTGGGCCCTGTTCCCTAGTGATAGTAGGGGGAGTTATATTTGATGATATTTCCTGAGAGAAGGTTGAGGGGGAGAGAGGAGTAAAGTTGGAGCTGAATTTATCAGCCAGGAGGTTTGATATATCTTCTGGCTCGGTATGGGTGGCTCCATTTACAATGAGCTCTGCACACAATTGTGTAGTGCCTTTGAGGTTCGGCCATAGCTAAAGAATGCTTTGTGGTTGTCCTTGGCCTGGGAGGCCAAACTTACCTCAAATTTGGCTTTGGTAGACTTTATTTATCCTCTGAGTTGTTTGTTTAGTTTAATGAGAGTGCTTTTATCCTGCTGGGTGCTGCACCTCCTAATTTTTGCCATGATTTTCTTCCTCCTGTTATACATCTGATTGATTTTGTGATTCCACTAGGGTGGCTTATTTTTTGAGTTAGTTCTGTACTTCTTCCTGGTGAGTAAAGCTGACTCTATGCAGCTATTAACATGCTTGTACAGTGTTTCTGTGAACAGTTCTGTGTAGGCAGAAGTGTTCTCAGGGTTTATAGGGGCATGAAATTTTTCCAGGTTCTCACTTAATAGCAGGAGGTTAGCCTTAGAATAGTTCCAGAATATTCCCAGTTTAGCTGGGGGTCCAGGTCTTATTTTTACTTCAAAGGAGACCATTTTGTGGTCTGACCTTACCAGGGAAGGCATTACAGAAGGGGTGTGCAGCACTCTCCAATATTAGTGAGGACCAGATCCAGTATGGTTACACCCCTGGTTGGTGTATTGACTATCTGGTCTAGGGAGTTTGTGTTTACAAAATCCAGGAATCTCTGTGCATGTACTTTTGATGTCATATAGGATTCCCAGTTAATAATGTGGTAATTAAAGTCATCCATGAGTATGGTATTGGGTTGGATAGTTAGTGTTTCTAATAAGTTTAAATACATGGTATGGGTTTCCTGGGTCATAGAGGGGGACCTATAGCTTGCAAGGAAGTGGTATTGGATTTTACCTATGGTTATTTGAACATGGAGCAGCTCAAGTGCATTGTCCTGTTTGACCAGCCTTGATGTATATTTATTTTTGTTGTAAATAGAGACACCTCCACCTTTAGTCCCTGCCTGTGAAGTAGCTGGTCTAAATATGTGGAAGGCATTATAACCCTGCACTGTTGGTGTGCTGTCCACAGCTTTAAACCATGCCTCAGAGACTGCACAGACATCAGCATTCTCTAGGATAAAGAGAGCTTCCAGGGAGTGGATTTTTTTTGTTTAGTCTCTAACACTGAGCAGTAATACCTTTAGATTTTCTTGGTTTTGATTTGCTATATTGGCAGTACTTTCAGTTTGGCATTCCCTAAAAAAGGCACTATGGGGGAAGACAATGTTTTAGCTAATATTCGAAAGCCTAGAGGAGAGAGGTGCAGACCATCCCTGGCAAAACAGCATGGTCTGTTGACCATCTCCTTCCATGCTGACAAGTATTGTACCCCCTTAGAATGACACCAGAAACTAAACCAATTATTAAGGTCAATCATCTTTTGTTCATATTGTGGCATCATGCTTGGAGAAGGTAACATGCTGCTCAATGCTAGACTCACACCTGCCTGAGACACACACTCTCAGAGCTCTATGATGTCTCTCTTCATATAGCCTAGGGAGGTACATCTCAGGTCATTTACTCTCACATGGACTATGACTGAGTCATATTGGTAATTGTGATCCAATGGCCTGAGTGCATGCTTAGTGTGGCAGATCCTAGCCCCTGATAATGAACTGACTGTAACTTTCTCCTTACTCAGCCTGGTGAGAGGGACATCAGTGTGTCTGACAATGGAGTCTCCAATGACTAGAATGTTGGATTGTTTGGTGATTTACATTATGGGCTTAGAGGTAGAGGCTCCATGAGATGTAGCTCTATGTGTTGATGTGGGTGTTGTTCTGAAAAAGTGTGTTTGGGGTTGCTGAGAGAATTTCTTATGTGTACTTTGTCTAGGAGGTCTTTGTGGTTTAGGAAGGTTACATTTAATTGTCTCAGCATATGTGGATCAATATATCCGCTTTGAATTGTGCATGATGGGTGCAGCATATGTACTACTGACTATCTTAATGACATTAGGAGTACTTTTATGTGAGAGCGTTGTCTCCAGTGACATGGTGTAAATACATCTTCCACATACCATATCATTTTGTTTGAGAATTAACTGGTTGTCAGTAAACATGAGGCAATTTCTACATTGCCTCAGGATGCCCATATCCACCAAGCCAGTAACGGAGACAGTAGGAAAGTTCATATCCATGGCAACAGACCCTTTTCTATTGATTAGACTGTTGGCATGAGAATATCAATCACTGACAGGAATATCTGGTTTGCAACTATGTGGACAGTGCTTGTCACTGTGAACTAGTTATCCTGTGTGCAACTAGAAATTGGAGAAATTATAATTGTGATTTTACATGGAAAATGTCTCTCAAAGTGTCTGAGTCTGTACACAACACTGCCAAACACTTGAGGAGAAACTAATACGTAGATCCTGAAAATTTAAGTATGAAGTATTTAGGCAGATATTCTGAAGTTAGAAAGAAATCAAGCAGTACCTACTGAAAAACAAAGAATTAGCTAGTCGAGAATGATGAAAAGAGGGGAGTTGCATGAATGGCCACTGCCTGGCTACTACTAATGCTGGTCTCAGCACAGCTTCACTCTGTTGGGATACAATACTCCTTTGCTTCTTCTGTCACCAGAAGCAAAATGTTAGCACCAATCCCAAGAAGAGAAGCAGGCCATGGTCTGTTTGGTAATACACAGTCTTGTCCCAGGTGATGTGAGGGTCTGTAGGCATGTAGCCTTTTTCTTGTAGATCCCTTGAATAGCAACCAGACCAATCCGGTATGTTAAGCACAGACACTCTCCAACCAGAAAGAGTCAGGAATCAATGCACTCTGCTCCTACTCTCACCAGGATCAGAATATAAGCACAGATTCAAAGCTGTCACCTATAAAGCAGTTATTAAGTTTTCTGGTGATCAGCAGTCTCCAAGAAATAATGTAACTGTACTCCTTCTCTCACCAGCAGAAAACAGAAGCACTAATCCCAAAATGACCACTGAGAGGCAGAATGTGGGCTGTCCAATAACTGGTAGTATTGCAACAGATGCTTAAAGGTAGTATGAAAAAATGTCTTATCCTAAACACTGCAGTGTGTACTAAGCAGTTAGGTATGAAAGTGGGTAACTTAAGTTTTACCTGTCTAAAAAGTTAAGTTTTAGTGGAGAGTCACTATTTTTAAAAGAGCAAGATAGATTGAAAGGGGGTGATCACTTTTGTATTCTGGTACTATGGAATACAGCAGGCTGGCCAATAAATTTAAATAGTCAAAGGGGAGTGATTTCACGAAATGATAATTTTGTGCTTACTCACACCAGTCAGTAAAAGCAGAGGAAATGAGATATATGGTCAAATTAACATAAGGGACAGGCAAATAGAAAGACAGTGGTGTTTACGAAAACAACAGTCACCAGGTGGGAGGATGGGAAATATTTCTGTCTATATGTTATGACCTTGCAATGGGGGGCACTTGGGCCTCTCCTTCATGGAGATGGGGGGGGGGGGCTTTATGTCACTTAGAACATTTTGGTCAAGCACTTTTTTGGCAAAGCATACCTGGTGAACCATGTTTTACTGGACAGTGTTTTGGTAACCTGCAGTAAACCCTTTATGATTCCTTCATGTTACACTAGTGCAGCTATATAGAGTTCATTATCCCGCCAAAATTCTAACATATAGTTTTCTTTTCCTTTAAGAAAAAGGACTCTTACTGCATTGTAACTAAATAGTCTTTTTCAGGCTGTGCTTGGTTTAGGGTAGATAAGTTAATAGTAAATGCCAAACTAATGTTTAATTCACTTCATTAGACAAATTTCTAGGTTTACAAAAATTGATCACTCTCTGTCTTTGATCAAATAATCAAGCCTCTTCAGCTTCAGTGGAACTCAGCTGTGAAACTGACAGAAGATGGACCCTAACAAACTAGATTATTTTTTAGTGGGCTAGGCATTCCACAGAATGCAAAGATACACTAGATATTGTTTTAATTCTGACTTAATTTCTGTCTCTTTGTCTCTCCCTTTTAATTGTTTATAACAGGCAGTTCAGTCTACAGGAAATAAGACCCCTAAGGAGTTTATCTGGATTCTTTTGTCACAAACGTTAAGATCTGGTTAACACTGGGTTGAATTTTAAGTTGTTTTGCTTCTAAAACATGTATACCACACACACACACACACACACACACACACACACACACACACACACACACACACACACACACACACACACACACACACACACTCACCCCCCCCCTAGAATATCTAGTCTATCATAATGTCTTTGTATTTTCCCTATCTAGTGATCATAACTTTATGATCTGGTAGTCCTCTAACTGAATTTAATGGAATAAATGTGTTTACATTGTATCAATATGTTTCTCAAGCTCTTGATGAACCCATATTTTGATATGACTTCAGTCTGTCATTTTACCAGGAATCTTGGTGCTATTTCATGACTCTGTGCCTGTGGACCTTTTGATCTTAGCATCCATTTTATATGCTTTAAAACAAAATGCAAGATGCATATTGTAATTTTAGGAATGTAAAAAAAATTAGGCTAAATTAGGCATATTGATACACAGATTGTACAGTAATATTGGTATTAGTTGAATTTATCAGATAAAGCTGATTTATAAAAATTTTGAGTTTTTGTAGTTTGCACTAGGGATAAATCACATGCCAGAACATGTGTCTCTCCCTCAATACAGATTTTATTGCAGCCTTTCTAGAGACAAGCAGCACATTTTCCTGTCATTGGTCTTCTTTAAGTAGATTATGTTTATATTCACAGTATTCAAGGGAACAGGTGACAAAAATGATCACCTATGAACAGCTGAGCTGCTCATACACAGACACCTTACTCCTTTCAGGTACGTAGTTTATTTGCACTTTACAATTTGTACATGGCTGCTTGTCTGAAATTTAGCTTATAGCAAGCTGACTTGCAAGTTTCATGAAAACTGAATTGCCAGTAACACTAGGTATAAACAAACAGCATAAACGTAAGTGAAGCACTGTTTTTTGAAGTTTTATAAATTGCATAGCTCAATCAAATATATTGTACTTCATGTATAAATGCTAAAATCTTTTAAGGGATCCATCCAGCCATCCATTCATTTTCAACCCCTTTTCATATCTTTTCACATGGGGTCGGGGTGTCACTTTAACAGTAACAATCATTTTGAGCCAAGGTTTACACCACCAGGTCGCTAGTCCTACTGCAACCATCTTAAATCATTTATATTTGTAAGTGTTTCTGGAGCATCATTAAATCTTTCAGGAATGACTGAAACTGATGACATTAGAAACTTGACATTACTGATTTAAAAATTGCCATTTTTGAAGTAAAACAGAAACTTTAGACACATTATTATGAATTCAGTATACTTTTTCAATGGAGCCTAGAAAGAGAGTGTGTGAGAGAGAGAGGGAGAACAAACTGTTCCCAAATCACAGTTGTACCTCTCAACTGTCCAGATTTTCACAGAATATCCAGATTTTTGCATCATATTTTTGGTCTGTTCCTCATAAAATTTGTGGTTTTCTGACAAATCACTAGGATGATCTGAGGACTGAAGTCACCAAATAATGACATACATTTGAGTTTTAGACTTCAAATCCTTGAGAAAATGTATGTTAACACAAACCCTGTTACTCTAACAACTTTCTAAGGTTAAAAGAGCAATATTTAAAATCTGTCCCTATGTTTGGGCCTTTGTCCTCCCATTTTGTTAGGCTTTGTCTAGATTTCTTGAATAAGAGGTTGAGAGGTATGATCACAGTATTATTTCAGACTTCTGTTAGATTTAATCCAGGGTCTCAGCTAAACGTCATCACATGAAGCTATTAGTCTCCATTGTCCTTCTGGACACCTACAAGCAGGTGAATGTACATTTATTGTGTTTTTGACTATCATTATGAGACGTTACCCACCTGCATTAGATTTATTCAAAGAATTGCAGTGTATATAAAGTTTACACTAAGCATCACTTTTAGTTACTAGTTCAGCAAAGTTTTGAGCCTAGCTGAACTTATGTCCTCCTCCACTATATTTTAATAGTAGTACGAGTTGATCTGTGTTGGCCATGTGCCTGGCTTTGCAGCTTTATACAGTAGACTTTTCGTCATTTAATTAGTATCGCTAGAATTTCTTACTGTGGTTTCTCTACTCTTATTGTACAGGATTTTTAAACAATATTTACAGTGAATAATTGGAAGAGCAAATTTTACAATGAAATTAGTGAGGTAATTAGTAATGGTTGAGCAAGCAACAATTGTGATACAAGTATTCATTTAACAAATACATATTCAGACCACCATTATCACTGTAGAGGCAGAGAGTGTAGGCTATGTGCTGAAAGCCAGTGTTGTATATAGGTGTATAATAAATGAGCTGTCTTCCTTTTTAAAACTGTGCTTGACTGCTATTTCAGTTGACATAGCATCATCTTATGACCAAGCAAAACTGCATATGATTAGCTAAAGAGATTAAATTGTAAGATCTACCTTTTGCTTGTTCCTATAGAGTTTACCACATTTGCTATGCCAACAATTGATATTCTCGTGTTTTTAACAAAGTAATTGTTTAGATCTTAATGTTGTCACCTTATACCTCAGTATGACTTAAAATTATTGGTATATTATTTTCCTTTATGTCTTCACATGATATCACAGATTAATTATCAATTATTCTAAGATATTTGTCAGAAAAATGCAGAATGTTGAAACTTATGCTGTATGGCTAGGATCATGACTGAAGACCATCTCACAACCAGCCCAAGGACCAGGCTATTAGACAGACAAGTAGACAAATAAGCAAAATAGCTGTCATATCTGCCAGAGGTCTTATGATACTAACCTCTAGGTTTGAGCAGAGATCACTAATTTCTTAACAAACATATCACAAACAGTGAATCTTTGTGCTGTCTAACATCATTCACAAATATAGAAAATGTTTGAAAATCATTTTGCAGATGTGTATATATCTTTGAGCCACAACCTACATATATTTATTTATCAAATGACTCATGAGACTGGCACTGGTACTGAATGCTAGGACCCTCTTGTAGAATATTATGATCAGGTTACTGATGCTAGCAAAACTGATAATTTATTTGAAAAATGGATTCAAGAAATTCACCTCAACAAGAAATATCAGGATAAATTTATTGAATCCATTTCAAGATTATATTAAAAAAAGTTACAAATGGAGACACAATCATAATTTTTTGAAATACACGGAGCTTTAGCTGCCCTAATATACTACAACTTACAAAGAAAAAAAAAATAAAAAGGATTGGACAAGAAGTATTTTACAGTTTTGAAACCTGTCACAAACTTCATTTTGCCACACAGAAAGATCACAAAAATACCCCTCTGATAAGAGAATAGTTTTGGAAGCTGTTAGACACTTCTCTCTACCACATTATTTTTGTGACAGTGCAAAGTATATGACAGTTTTTAAAGCTTTGAAAATGCTTTAGATGCTGTTCTGTGGTTGGCTACTGCTAAGGTATTAGGATAAAACTAGTGTGTAACAGCACTGAAAGGTGCTAGCAGGCTTACATCAGATATGTGTTGTCTGATTCTTGACTTCAGAGCATAATTAGATAATTGCAGCACTCCATACCATAGAAATTTAAAGCCATAGACAATACCAGCAGATCAAAATTGCTGGAAAGGGTGTATGAGCAGCGATTTTAGGTGGGCGTACTGCCCTTATCCCACTGTCCCAGTAGATGGATACTGTGTGTGAGTGGAATTTAGCCAAATATGAAATGTCATAATACAATGTTTGCTTTTATTACAGACTACAACAAAGCTATCAATGAAAGGTATCCCATTCAGACACATGTTTATTAGACAAGCTCATATTTACACACAGAAAAACTTGTCAGTCTAGTATGCATCCACACATACACTCAGTCTGACATCCACCAGTATTACACTCAAACACACAGACTTTCATCAAAACAGGAATCAGTAAAAGAGACTGACAAGTTTAATATACAAATGCACATATATCTATATCCATTATCTACAAACACACACACACACACACACACACACACACACACACACACACACACACACACACACACACACACACACACACACACACACACACACACACACACACACATATATTTGCATACACAAAAACACACGCATATATATATATATATATATATATATATATACACACATATATATGGATTTACTTTTAACTGCAAATGGTCAAGACCATAAGAACAAAGTTTTGAAACTTCAAAATTGTAATAAAAAAAAAATAAAAACAAAAACATTTTTTTTACAGTGTTGCAGGTGGAAGCTGCCCTGCACCCCCCACATCCCCTGCTAAATAAATATACCAACTCTGAGATCAAACTACAGTGAGCAAAATGTAAATTTCCCATTCTGTACTGTATGGAGATCTCCATTCAAAACATTCAATGTTTCAAAACTTGAATCTGATGGTCTCGACCATTTGCAGTTTAAGTTTTGAAACTTCGAGCTTGTAAAGGGAATCCATTTATATATATATATATATATATATATATATATATATATATATATATATATATAAATATATTCACACACACACACACACACACACACACACACACACACACACACACACACACACACACACACACACACACAGACACAGGAGTCATTCATTTTGTAAACATTTTTTGAAAGGGGTTTTATTCCCTTTCCATCTATTGGTGTGACCTCAGAGTTGTTTATATAAAGTAAGAAGGTGGGGTGAATCACATGGTTGTTTGGGGGCACAGACCTCCAACACAAAAATGCCCTAAAGTTTTTTAAAGAAATTCTTTTTCAGTGAAAAAATGTATCTCTCTCTCTCTCGATATATATATATATATATATATATATATATATATATATATATATATATATATATATATATATATATATGGGTCTACTTCAAAAGATCGACTTAATACATGGTCAAATCTGAATTCATCGAGACCACATCAGCAAAACATTTTAACATCATACACCAGGAAATGCAAACCCTAACCTTGGGAACTGAACCACTTGGCCACCAGGACAAAAAAAAAAACATTGCAGCAAGTAACACCTATGCCCCCCCCAATATGGGGGACTCTGCCCACCCACACCCCCCTAACTAAATCTGTTAATGCCGAGATTGCACTACAGTAGGGGAATGGCAAAATTAACCATGGTGGCTAAGTGGTTCTTTTCCTGGAGTTGTTTTTCGATTTTCCTGGTGTTCGACATTGTAAGGTTTCACTGATGTGGTCTTGATGAACTCAGATTCGACTATGTGGTAAGTCTATCTTTAGAAATACACCTATATATATATATATATATATATATATATATATATATATATATAGTATATGTGTGTGTGCATGTTTAAAGTACTCCATACTATTAGGAATACAATACAAAATCATATAGAGTTTAAATTTAGTTTTAAAGTATTTGAAGAATTCAGCAGAAATGCATCTCATTTTAATTAATAAATGGAACAGACCCTGAACTTTATATATAGAAAATAAATCTGAATCCATTTGTATATCTTTCACATTTATTATCTTTATTTATATATAGGCATGGATTCAGAAAGAAGGTGGATGCAGGCATTCTCAGCCCATCACTGTTTACCATGTTTGCAAGACAAAGCCCCAGTGCTAAATATGAATGAATGCATGTTGTTGATAGTGCATGGTGGTAAGCTCATTAAGTATCCCAGTCGCAGTTGCAGCAGAGAGAACAGTACAATATTGCAGCCACATGGAACTTGACTTAGCAAGTGTTCTCAGCAGTAGTGCTCATGCCTTGTTGAAGCGATTATAAGATCATAGGAGTTTACTAGGCTATCAACCAGGACGTCATTTCAAGCCTAGCTGAATCATCCCAATGTAATACCATAGATATGCTAGTCAATGCCCAGGATTGCATTTAGTAATGACTACCCATGTCCAGGAGGGTTGTGGGTGCTATCCCCGGTAAGAATTTATGGTGTCCCATCCACTCATCCAGGTTCCTCTTCAACAGTGTCATAGAAGTACTTTGCTTCACATGAATTGTCAGATTATTCCAAAGAAGCAGCAGTCGCTGGGAGACAAATCTGTCCCTCCAGCATGTCCTATTTAAGTTGCAGGCCATATTTAGGTCCCTGTAATGGGTAGCTCTAGTCCCGTTTGATTTATGGATATGCAGCAAGTTCATTAGGTTTGGGTCTGAGATTGCTCTATAAGTCAGGCATATGTCTCCCTTAGAAGTCTATATGATACAGAGTATAGTGACAGGGACCTTAGTCTGTCTGTGTATGCCACGTGCTGTAGTCCCTTGATCTTCTTTGTTAGAAACCTCTGAGGTCTCTCCAATTGCTGCAGGTGCTGTGTACAGTATTTGCTGGATTATAGGTTCATAGGTTGGTACTAGGCTATCGGCCCTAGGGCCTATGGTAGCCTAGCCATAACAATTCCCTGGATATTTCTTCCCACAATATTTACTTCTCCAGGCCCCTGTCTAGCAGGGCGACTGACATGATCCCTGGGGTGAATTTCCTATCTCCCATCCAATCATCAAGGTTCCTTTTGAAGAGGGCCAAAGAGGTGCTCTGCTTGATATGTATGGGCAGTCTATTCCAGAGTATGGGGAGTCTCTGGGTCAGGAACCTATCCCTCCAGCATGTTTTGTTCATTGTGATGACAAGGTTTAGATCCCTGGAGCATGTGGCTCTGAGTGATTGGGATTTCTTTAAGTGGACCATGTCCAACAGCTCAGGGTTTGACATGGCCTTGAATGTTAAGCAGAGATTGCCTCTGAGTAGACGATATGCCACAGAGTATAGCTGGAGTTTTTTTAGATGGTCAGTATATGGCATCTGCTTTAGGCCTGTGATTCTTTTAGTGAGGTATTTCTGTGGCCTTTCAAGCTGTTGCAGATGTCTTGTGAGGTACATACCAAACGGGGCATTATACTCTATAATGGGTCTAATGAGGGATGAGTACAGTGGGACAATGACCTCCTTTTTTCTGGATGAAAAGCCCTTAGTGATGAGGTGTGCCACATAGAAGGATTTCCTGACTGTTGTGGCAATGTGGTTATCGAAAGTGAGACCACTGTCCACCTGTGTCCCTAAGTCTCTCATCACACTTTCGATGTTTAGTGTCCTGCCACCTATGTGGTAATTCATGGGTACATGTTTTTTTCCAAAGGGGATAACTATACATTTCTTAGCATTAAGCTTGAGCCCATGGCTCTGGCACCAAGCATCTGTTTCTGTAAGGCCCTTTTGTAGAATATCCACATCATTTGGGGATTCAATAATGGCTCCCAGTTTGCAGTCATCTGCAAACTTTGTTAGCCAGAGTCCCTTAGTGTTGGCCTGTACTTCAGAGAAGTAGATGCCAAACAAGAGTGGTCCCAGGACTGAACCCTGAGGTGCTCCACTTGTCACTTGTCTGGAGCTGGATTTGGAGTCGGCTACTTTTACTGTCTGGGTTCTCTCAGTAAGCCAGTTAGCAACCCATCGAGTGACGTAGGGATTTATGCCCAGCTTAGTAAGTTTATCTATGATTCCAGAGTGGGGGATGGTGTCAAAGGCCTTGGTGAGGTCCAGATAGGCTGTGTGGACTGTCTTACCCTCGTCCACAGCTCTGGAGACTGATTCAAAGAAGTCAATCAAATTCAGGAGACAAGATCGGCCCTTCACAAACCCAAACTGGGTGGGGTCTAGTATTTGAAGGTTGCCAATGTCTTTGTTTATAAGTTCCATGATAATGCATTCCATGCCCTTGCAAATCAGGCTTGTCAGACTGATGGGACGGTAGTTCCCGGGATCCAAGGTGGATCCTCCCTTGTGGAGCGGGATAACTGTAGCTGTGCACCACTCAGTGGGCACAAAGCCTGAGGTGAGGCTATGATTAAACATGACACTTAGGTGAGGTGCCAGTTCATTTTGTAGTTCATGTAGTACACAGCCTGGGATGTCATCTGGTCCCATGGATGCTGTATTCTTAGCTTTGGAGAGTGCGGTTTCTACCTGTGTGGCCGTGATTATCGGAATTTGGCAATCTTTTGGTATTGAGATGGGCCCTTTAGGGGGTGAGAGTGGGGTGAAGTTGGCACTAAATCGATCTGCCAGGATATTGGCAATAACCTTGGGATCAGTATATTTAATGCCATTCTGTTGTAACTCAGAGCAGATCTGAGCATTGCCATTTAGATTTTTGACATAACTATAGAATGCTTTGTGGTTGTCTTTGGAATCTTTGGCAATTTTATTTTCGTAACTAGCTTTTGAGGATTTTATGAGGGATCTCAGGTTCTTACTGAGGCTGGTGAGGGAGTTTTTTGCATCCTGGGATTTTCCTCTTTTTTGCAATAGTTTCTTCCTTCTGTTGTATAGTTTGTTTATAGCAGGGGACCACCAGATTGGCTTCCTTTTTTTGGAGAAGAGCATCTTGGTTCTATTTGGGATGGCACGATTCATGCACAAGTGGATGTGCTCGTAAAGTGCCTTAGTGTAGGATTCTGCAGTCGAACTTCCAGATCCCGTCTGCATGGGCGTTGTGAAGTTTGTCACTTCTGACTTCAGTAGCTTGAAGTTGGCTTTGGAGAAGTTTTTTAAGGAGGTTTCCTTACTGGGGGTGGGGTGGGATGTGGATGTCAAGGGTGATTTGCTTATGGTCAGACCTGACCAATGAGGGGGTGACCACTGGTGTGGAGCATCTATCTCCCATGTTGGTAATGACCAGGTCTAGGATATTGGAGCCCCTGGTGGGACAATGGATTAGTTGATCCAGGGCATTGGAATTTATGAATTCCAAGAACGGTTGGGAAAAGGAGTTGGTACCTGAGTAGTTTTCCCAATTAATGGCAGGGTAGTTGAAATCACCCAGTATTAGGGTGTTTGTTGTATCTTAATATTTTCAAGTATGTTTAGAAAGGTGTAGTGAGAATCTTGGGGCATGGATGGGGATCTGTAGCAAGCTGCAATTTGGACTGCAGTCTTACCTAGTGTTAGTTGCACCTGGAGAATTTCAGATGCATTGTGTTGGGCAACTAGCCTGGAGGTGTGAATATCCTTGGTGAATATGGACACTCCTCCACCTTTAGTGTTTCGGTCCTGGTTTTGTGGCCGAAAAGTGTGGTAAGAATTGTAGCCTGGTATTGCAGGGGTGCTCTCTGGAGCCTTGAACCAGGTCTCAGTTACTGCACAGATATCGATGTTCTCCATTTTTAGGAGTGCCTCGAGAGAGTGCATTTTGAGGTTTAGACTTCTAGCATTGAGTAGCATTACCTTCAGATTTTGCCTGCTTCTATTTGTTATGGTGGTGGTTTTATCCTTTGAACCTTGCCTAAAAAAGGCACTATAGGGATGGCAAGAGCTTTAGCCAGTAACCTGAATCCTAGGGGTGACAGGTGCAGACCATCTCTGGCAAAGCATCGTGGTTTGTCGATCATGTCTTCCCAGGCAGACAAATACTGGATCCCCTTTGAATGACACCAGAAGCTTAGCCGATTGTTGAAGTCAATCATTTTGTTCTTATCCTGTGGTATCATTCTTGGTGAAGGCAGGATGCTACTCAGGGCTAGGTTCATACCTGCCTGGGTCACATGATCCAAGAGCTCTTCCATATCTCTTTTCATGTAGTCCAGGGAGGTACGTCTCAAGTCATTCACTCCAGCATGGACAATGACAGAGTCATATTTGTACTTGTTGTGGAGTGACTTGAGTGCATGCGCTATGTGGCGGATCCTGGCACCCGATAGGCAGCTGACTGTAATTTTCTGCTTGTTCAGTCTGGTGAGTGGGACATCAGTGTGCCTGACTATAGAGTCACCTATGACTAAAGTGTTGGGTACATTGTCTTGCCTTAGGGGCTGTTGTTGGGTGGCACACTGGTGTTGTGAGCTATGGGTCACTTTGGTTGTGAATGGTGTTTGTTTGCATTTCGGCTTCGGAGGTCCTTGTTGCTTGGGCAGGTTAATGTTAAGGGCCTCCGCATATGTGGGTTTAGTGTTGCTATGTGTGGGTGTTGATGGTGTGGGTTTTGAAGGGCTTTGAGTTGCTTGAGGTGTGATGCAGGTGATAACCTTCTCCTCTTGACTATCTAGCACAATCTTGGCTGGAGAGAGCTTTGCTTCCAGTTTGGCTATCTAAGATTAGTGCCGAATATAAAGGGGCTATAACCTCCTTTGCTCTCGAGGCAATGCCTTTACTAATCAATTGTGCTATGTAGAAAGCCTTCCTTACTACAGAATACACATGGTGGTCAAAGTTAATGTCACAGTCTACTTGTGATCCCAGATCCCTTACCACTTTGTGGGTACTTATGGTATTGTTGTTGATTTGATAGTGTGGAGGAACATTGTTTTTGCCAAAGGGAAAGATGATGCATTTATTTGCATTCAGTTTGAGACTATGACTAAGGCACCAGTCATTGGTCTGCTTAAGACCCTCCTGGAGTATGCTGGCATCATTTGGGGATTTAGTAATTGCACCCAGTTTTCAGTCATCTGTAGACTTGGTCAGCCACAACCCCTTAGTTTTGAACTGAACCTTTGAGAAGTATATACCAAACATTAGGGGACCCAGCACTGGCCCCTGTGACACCCTGCTGGTGACAGGTCTGCTAGTTGATTTGGATTCACTCACTTTGATAGTGTGTGTCTGGTTTGTGAGCCAGTTGGCATCCCATCTTATAACAAAGGTATTTACATTCAGTTTTCTATGTTTATTAGTAATGCCTGAGTGTGGGATTGTGTCAAAAGCCTTTGCCAAGTTGAGGAATGTCGTGTGCACAGATTTGCCATCGTCAATGGCCCTGGTCACATTTTCAAAGAAATTCACCAGATTTAACAAGCAGGATCTGCCCTTGATGAAGCCGAATTGGGTTGGATCCAGGATTTGGAGGTTGCCTATGTCTTTATTTATGAGGTCCATAATGATGTGTTCCATGGCCTTACAGATTAGGCTGGTCAGACTTATGGATCTGTAATTCCCTGGATCTGCTGCTAGGCCACCTTTTTGGAGGGAAATAACTGTCGTTGTTCTCCATTCTGCAGGAACAAAGCCTGTGGTTAGGCTATGATAGTAAAGGGTACTTAATGGTGATACTAGTTCATGTTTTAGCCTGTTTAGAAGACAGCCTGAGATACCATCTGGTCCCAGAGAGGCTGTGTTTTTTTGCCTTGGACAAGGCTTTAATGACCTGCTCTTCAAATATGTGAGGGGGGAGTCTGGGGGAAGGTTTGTGATACATTTGGTGGGCATAAGGGAGTGAGATTTTCACCAAACCTATCTGCTAGCAGGTTTGTTATCTCTGTGGGGTCAGTGTGTGTGATACCGTTAGTCACTAGTTCTGCACATGGTTGGGTCCTACCTTTTAGACAATGTACATAGTTGTAAAAGGGCTTATATTTATCCTTGGCTGTGCTTGCTAGGTTTTTCTCAAAAGAGCCTTTAGAGGATTTGACATGTTGTCTTATTTGCCTGTTGAGTGTGAGGAGGGTGCTTTTCCATTGCTGAGGCCTCAACCTTTGTTTTCTTGGGTAGCACCTTTTTATGAGTTTGTTGATGCTCGATTTCCACCCTGGTGGCTTGTTTTCACTTGGGGCTCTGACTTTGATTCTTTCTAGTATGGCCGAGTCTATACACTTATGCAAGTGATTATACATGGCTTTAGTGTAAGCTTCAGTGTATTTACCACTTCCAGCTGGGGGTGGGACTTGGAATGCATTTATACCTTCATCTAGGAGGGTATAGTTTAACTTGGTGAAGTTTTTTTAGTCTGATTTCACCCTTTGCAGTGGCAAGGATAAAAAAATTGTAGGCCTTAAAGGGGCATGAGGCATGTGTACTGAATAATTTTTAACCAAACTAAAGGATGGAAATGGAAGTATATGAAAGTGATGAAAAGGGGGAAGTAAGCAGAGAGAACATAGGTAATCAACTGCAGAATGAGCACGATTGTGTTGGGGAAAGAGGGGATTTTTTTTGGGGGGGGGTCATGTGCCCATTTTATATATTTGAAGAGAAGGTAACTTGAGAAAAGTAGTAAAGTAAATAAGAGGAAGGCAAGAGGGTTAAGCTAGGTTGCACAGAAGACAAACAAGACTGATGGGGCAGACACAGATGAGGAGGAATGAGACACACAGAGGAAAGACGATGGTGATGGGGAGGACTGGAAAACAAACAGGGGTGGGCATATATGGCAAGGGGAGGGGAACACTGTGCAGCAAAGTTTTCTGAAACCCAAACAGTGCTATATAATGAAAGGAAAACAATTAACAATTCCGTTTTTACATATTTACAAAAACAGAGTTTGTTGTTTGTTCATTATACTTTGGCAGTTAATATAGCCGAGTTATACTGCCTCTAGTGTTTTATTTCATAGGATTTACTAGGCTTGTAGCCAATTGATTATGTTACATTATAGCAGGAGTGTCAGAAAATGCTGGGGGGGGGGGGGTTTGAAGGGAGAAGAAATTATTTTTTATCTAAAATGGAAGTTCTTTTAGCTGTCTACTGCCATAACAGAATCATATCTGTCTTGCAAGCTATATATAGTGCAAATATGCATTGCATTTGGAATTGCTGCATTGAAATTTCTCAGAAATGTACAAATGAAGCTGATGATGCACCTGCATGGTATGTAATCCAGGAACCATATATTCAAAAGTTAGAGAGAAAAGTGCAGTACTGCTGTAACACACTTACCCCTTCCACACAAAGAAAAATCACCATAGAAGAGTGGTGGGAAGCTGCTAAACACTTGTCAGACTTTAGAAAAAAGTCCAAATGAAGTGTTTGACCACTTGCCATGTCTAATCTTTGGTGATTGCTGACTGCTGTTAGTGCTCAAGTGTGGGACTAGAGATTAACAGAAGTAAAAACTACTTAATAAAAACTTGTTAAGCACCTTACTCATGTCAGAAAGGTGCCCAACAAGGTTGTCTTTTCCCCAAATTCAAAGCATAATTATAGTGATCCATTCACAACAAGCCATTATCTTTCAAAAATAAGACATAAGATGCATCACAGAGTATCTAGATCCTGACAGCTTCCACAACTCAGGTTGCTGAAGTAGAGTTTGACACAGGCTTATTGAGGGCTTCTGCCCTGGACCTACCTGTTCTACAATTGGCCATGCTTAGAAGTGGATACAGATGGTTGCTATAGCTTGCGTGTATGTGTGTGTGTGTGTGTGTGTGTGTGTGTGTGTGTGTGTGTGTGTGTGTGTGTGTGTGTGTGTGTGTGTGTGTGTGTGTGTGTGTGTGTGTGTGTGTGTGTGTGTGTGTGTGTGTGTGTGTGTGTGTGTGTGTGTGTGTGCCTGTGTGTGTGTCTGTATGTATGTATGTGTTTTTGTGTGGATGGCGGGGGCTAGGAACAGAGAGATTATTATTTTTTAAATTCTCCTTTCAGTCAATCCTCAGAGATGTGCACAGAAGTCACTATAACTTGTTTGGGATTGGGGAAAGTGTGGTCATTTTTTCTCCAATTTTTCTCACAACTGAACCTCAGAGGCACTATGCAGAGGTCACTGTGGCTAGTGGCTTTTGTGGGGCTGTGACTATGTAGTCATCATTTCTTCAAGTTTTCACACAATCATACCTCACAGGTATGCACATAACATCACTGTAGCTTGTGTAGGGGTAGTGTTCTGTCTAGGAACAGCAGGCTAAACTACATAACTGTGATAATTTTTCTTCTCTTGTCTCACAATCACATATCATAAGTGTATACAGGTGACTGCTGGCTTTATTTGATTATTTCCTACCATTTATTATGGTGTAATTTTATCCATTTAAGATATATTGAATCAAAGCAGGAAAAATCTAAAAAGTTCAAAGAAGTATGGGAAAATAAAATAAATAAATAGATAAATAAATAATCAGAATGGTGTTGTAAGACCAAAATGGGGGGTGGCAGGGGGCACAAAGAGGGTATGCAGGGGAAGTAGTGGACAGGGGGTTGGACCCATGGAGTACTTTTCCTAGGGTTTCATTTCACCAAAAGCCAGAGTCAAAATATTCAATATTGCCAGGGACTGCCCCATTTAAGTACGTCACACATCACACAATTTAGCACCAAGCTTTGTTATGCTTTATAAAACATTTTATAACACTATAACATCTATATAAGAAAAAAAAAAACATGCAAGGTACTTGGTTTTGTCAGATTTCTGGTGTACAATAATCCTTTTGACTGTATCTTTATTTATTACTACATATCATATATCTGCTTGCATAATAGTGTTAAACATGCCCTTGTAGAAACACTCCTTAAGCTATTTAACCTAAGTTTAGTTACTGGCTTTGTCAGTGATGAGTGGTGCACTGCAGTAGTGACCTCTGTCCATAAGGGTGGCCTTGCAACTGACTGGGTTGCTAAAGTCCTATCTGTCTTACAAGCCTGGTCTGGAAAACCTTGATGTGTATTATAACTAACCTCATAAACTGTGATATCATGAATCTTGTTTGAATTGACCCCCATAAGTTTGGCTTTGTGAAGTATAGATCCTGTCTATTTAAACTGGTAAACTTCTTCAAAAGGGTTACAGAGGCTGTAGATGGTGGTCATGCAGTGCATGTGGTGTATCTTGATCTGGTGAAGGACTTCAACACCATTCACCATGCTAACATCATACAAAAGCTAATTGCTTTAAAAATAAACCCCATATGTGGTAAGATGGATAGCAACTTAGCTGAAAGACAGAGCCCACACAGTGTGATTTGCAAGTGCCTCACCAGTAAGTATGAATGTGACTAGTGGTATCCCTTCAGGGCTCAGTGCTGAAATATCTCCTTATTGGTATTTACTTCTCTGATTTCCAAGTGGAGAACAAAGACCTCTGGATAACAAAGTTTGCAGATGGCTGAAAACTGGAGGTTTTTGCTAAGGCACAGTATGACATTGAAATTTTCAGAATGAATTCTTCCTAGTAAACCCTTGGTGTATTAAAAATGAGCTCAAACTAAATACTAAAAAGTGCAGTATCTCTTTTGATAGAAAACCCCTCCCCTCATTATACTGTAGAGCCAACATACAACTACAAAATGAACCCAAATGTGTGGGGTGATAGCTCACTCTCTTTTTACCATCATACGACAACAGCTGTCAGGAAATCCTTTTATTTAGCCCACCCAAGTGGCAAAGGAATATCCTCATGGTCTAAAGAAGTAGTCATTCCCTTATACTCTACAGTGACCAGGACGATTATTGAGTACAGTGCCCCCTTTTGAGTGTATCTCATTAATCATATCAAACAATAAACCCTAAATGTTCCTAGTCAAACAGATCACAGACCATAAGTCCCTAAGCTATGATAGTATGTTGGAAGGTCTATCCATTTATTCAGTGTCTTAAAGACTTTTGAGGGGAGATCTGACTTGCTTGTTGCACCATTAGAGAACCAGTTGTCCTAAACTTCTTGATTCTATGCAAGTCCAATATCTCCATCAATACTCGAATCAGGGACCTAAATCTTCACAAACAGATAAATACTGCACAGTGGAGAAGCTTGCTTATAAGGTAGCACTTACCAAACTTTTGGAACAAACTTTCCATAGAAGTTAATCAGTGTGATTCACTTATCTTACTTTAAATATAAACTAGTGAGTGGGTGTGAATCCACACTTTACTGATATAGTCCTCCTGGGAAAAGGAAGTGCTGCCTGAGAGAGGACTCTGGCAAAACATGAATGGTTATAATATTTATTGGCTTGGGAATATCTATGAATCTAATCTGCTTTTATGGCTCACTGCCATAGTTTGTCATGAAATCTCTGCCTACCCCCATAATGATCCTAAATAGCATAACGTGGGTTTAAGAGAATGAATGGATAAATAATTAAATACAGCAAAATTATTACTACACTGGAAGTCAGTCTAACTCCAGTAAAATGTACCTCAGGAGCAAATTTGGTCTGAAATAGGCTTTTTAGACAAGAGATCCAAAGCCACTCCTGGTAATCAGTGGGTGGAAGGCAATAAACATGCAGGTCTGCATAAACATATGGAAATTAAACATACCTCTTAACTGTGTAAAGTGTATACACGAAACTAATGTTTTATTCTGCTTGCGTAAATTTTATCTCTATGCTGTTGATCTGTGATGGTAGCTGAAAAGGACCAATAGACCAGCCCATTTACCTGGTAAATGAACAGCAACCAAAAAATAAACTGTCCAGGATTTTGCAGAACATCCCTGATTTTGCCTCATATTTTTGCCCTTTCTTTTGTAAAATGTTTGATTTTCTGGTAAGGCACTCAGGATCATACTGCTCAACTCTCCAGAATTTCACAGAATGTCAAGATTTTTGCCTCATATTTTTGGTCTGTTCGTCATAAAATGTGTCCTTTACTGGCACACCATTATGGGCTGTTCCCAGTAAATAATGAGACATTTGAGTACAAGACTTCATATACTTCAGAAAATGCATGCTAATGCAAAACCTGTTAATCTAGCAGCTTTCTAAGTATAAGATCAATATTTAAAACCTTTCCCTGATTTTTGTCCTTTATCCCTCCATTATTTTTACAGTCAGTCACTAATGCCAGGCATTTCATACTTTATTGATCAGAAAATTAATGTTGATGCAAAACCAGTTCTATTAAAACTGTAAATGAATAAGTAATGTTTAAATTTTTTTCCAGATTTTGAACCTTCATTCCCGTTATTTTTTTTGTCCAAAATTCTTGTTAAAAAAAGTTGATTGTTATGCATCATAAATACTTGCAAAGTCTTTTCCGTGTTAATCATGAGCTTGGGCAGCCAAAAAATATGGTTCATCATTAAATCATCTTTTTCTGTCTGCCTGGCCTTGTGATTACCTTAGAAACACAAATGCAAATGTTTCTGTGTAATTGATATTCTTGCAGCAGTTTCAGGCCACCTCTCACCCTATGGTTCCAGCGCTGATGCATTATACAGTTTTGGCATTTCTGCTGGAGTATGGTGGTAGTGATTTGTTGACATAATGCTAGGCCAAGTTTGGAAATGCTTTGGGTTGTTGTTCCTGGAAGTGGCCATTTTCTGTTAGAATATAAATTGAAAAGAGTACAGTTTGCAAAACCAATTATAGTAGATGGTAGGTGACAAGTCATGTAAATGGCACAGCAAAGCTATAGTATAAGGAGCTTTTAGTGTCATAAGTCTGCACTTATATGGGAGAGAATGGAGAGATAATGAAGTCTGCAAGAAAAGGAGAGTAGCATTGCTGGAACTGAAATTAAGGAAAGCTTCTAACTGGAAAACCCCAGGCCAGATGCAGTAACTAACTTTGGGCTAAAAGTATTAACATTGTTGCACAAAGATTTAGCCGTGAGCAAGAATTACTTATATGCACATCCTGAATGGACACCAACCTGGTTAACAAAAGGAAAATATGGTACTCCTTCTTATCAGTGAACTTGCAAGCCATCCTAAAAACTGCAGACCGATACTTGCCTTACAGTGATATACAAACTATTTACTGGAACTGATGCTGATGGAGTTTTTATTCATTAAGAAAAAAACTCAAGTTATGACAATAGAACAAAAAGATAACAAAAGAAAGTCATATGGAACAAAGAATCATTTGTTGCTATAGAAAAACATAATGGAAAATTGTACAAAGAGGAAGAGTCAAAGTATGGCATGGGTAGATTACAAAAAAGCATTTAACAGCATCCAACATTTGTGGATAAAGGAATGCCTATAACTGTATAAGATACACCCTATATTGATCCATTACATTACAGCAAGCACGAAACAGTGTCAAACAACTTTGCAGCTAAGCCATGACGAAGGACAAATTATTATCTCGAGGGTAAAAATTCAAAGGGGGATATTCCAGGGTGATTCCTTGTCAGTGTTACTGTTTTGTCTTGCCCTTAACCCATTAAGCTGTTTACTTAACAGCTTAGGCCATGGTTACAATTTGGCTCCCAGAAAACAATCTGGTTTAAAGACCTCACCTACTTTTTGTGGGTTTACTTAAAACTGTATAGTTCATCATATGAGGAGTTGAAAACAAACTGCAAGTGGTTAAAACTTTATCAAATAATATAAGAATGTTATTTGATTATGAAATATGCAAAAGCAATGCTTGAAGCAGGAAAGCTGTGGCACAATGAAAATATCAGTCTTGAACAGAAATGTATAAAGTAACTTGAGCAGAATGGAGTGTGTACGTATATGGGAACTGATGAAGGATCGGGAATAAAACATGAACAAATGTGAATAAAACTCAGCAAGTAATACTTTAGAAGGCTAAAACTAATTCTGAAAACTGCCTTGACATCTTGGAAAAAAGTCCAAACTATAAACAAACTTGATCTTTTATGGTTTTGGTGTGATTTACTAGCCCCAAAGGTATTGGATCAGTTGGACAGGAAAACAAGAAAAAATGCTTCATGCTTGTCAAATGATGTATAAAAATCAGTGTATACCAAGATTATATATTCCTCGTTCTGATGGAGGCATGGGCCTCCTTGTAACTGATTACATGTATAGATCTGCAATTGTGGAACTGCATACATATCTGTTGACCTCACCAAAGAGAGTTTTAAAATATGAGGAGAACAAGTCATAAGAAGACTTCCTTGCTTAGTTTAGCAGAAGCTTATCGGTATCAAGTGGGAATGAAAATTAAACCAGGAGAAGACAAAAATCAGGCAGCAACTGAATGTGCCAAAAAAAAAAAGAAAGAATATAAGAAGAAGGATCAGATTAGAAGGAAATAAATGTGGAAAAAGTATAAATATTGTGGAAAGTACAGAGATCTCCTGGAACAGCCTTATGTTGATCAGAATTTGATGCAGGAATGGTTAAGGAGAGGTGCATTGAAACAGAAAGACAAATGGTTAATAATGGTGGCCCAGGATAGTAGACTACTTACATGTCTTCCATTGAACATGTGGGAGAAATAGACAGATGCAAGTTCTGTAAAAAAAGAACTGGAAACAGTCACACACATTGCTGCTGGGTGTGATAGACTCATGGCAAAGGGCCTGCACACTGAAAGGCACAATAACATGGCAAGATTGTTGTGTTGTGGATTGCGCAAGCATTAGTATACTGAAGTAGTTGAGAAGCAATGGAAACATGAATCACAAAGCATTGTAGAAAATTATGCAGTTTATATCACATGGGATCACCCATTGCCAACCATTCCAAAAGTAGAAGAAAAAAAAAACAGATATACTAGTCTATGAAAAAAGACAAAAGTAGCATTGATCATTGAAATTGCTATATCCAGTCATTACAGTGTCTTACATACAGAGAGACACAAAATCATAATACCAGGATTTGCTGGTAGAAATGAGGGCAATGTGGATGAAGGATACCCAGTTCTAATAGAAGTAGGAGCAACAGGTCTAATAAAAAACAGTTTACAGTTGTGTTTAGATATGTTACTGATACATATGACTGTATATGAATTATGGAAAGAGTCACTTCTGGGCAGATTGCAGGTGATGCGAAGAACAGTTTTGGCTATCATCAATGATTGAAGCAATACTAATTTTATGAACTTTAATATCCTGACTTACGAATGGGGTATTAGAAACCCACGAGACTTGGAGAAATTAAAACGGGAGAGCAGTAATTTAAATAATTTCTTACAAAATCCTTGACACTGTAAGACTATCAATCCAATCCATAAAGTATCTTTAAAACATGGAGAAATGTGATCAACTGTACATCTCAAAAGAAAATTATTGCAAAAACTTCAAGTCATGTATATCATACTCTGGACACGTCAATTTTAAATGTAATGAGGCAGTTTGATTTCCAGAAATTTGTAAAACTGTGAATCAGAAAGTTATCCTCCCCTTTTCTCTTAAAGTTCATATCTGATGTCCGTTTCATTCTTCCTCACTGATGGCTTACAGATCAGGCTCAGCTGCAGTTTCAAGACTTTGGATCCTAGTCTTAAGCTCCTCCCTCTTCTCATAATGTGCTACACTACCCCTAACTCCTCAGATCTCGTTTGCACCAATGTGGCAAGACAGAAGATTCCGAATCCTGAGCTGTAAGGAAGTTTATTTAGTTAGATTTGTCTAAATATAATTATTAAAATCAATAGTTTTTGTTTCTCCTTGTGCTGTTTTCTTTCTTGATGGTTCCTTTCTCTCTTTGAAGCTCCTGCAGCTAGACCTATTGCTGTTTACATTTTCTTGCTTAGTTTTCTTTCATTGTACTTGGGTCCCTTTATTCTTCCTTCCTTTTTGGTGTGGTTGATCAGCAGTACATAGTTTGTCATTCTGATTGCTGACTAGACTTTTTTCAGTCTACAGTCTCATGCCTTGTTTTCTGACAGGGTACCTCTGTCATAATGAAGTTTTCAGTTGTAAGGGATAACAACCATGGTTCTCGAATGTCCGTTCAAATACAATTGTAGGTTTTCTGATAGGTCTGTGGTAAATCACTGAGAACTGAGGTCAGAATTTTATGACAGACTTCTGTTTTTTTTTTCACACTAATGCATATCCTGTTTATTTCTATCAACTTCTAAGTTTTGTATGATTTTTTCTATGATAAGAGGTTGCGGATGACTGCATAGCCTTGAATCACTGCTGGTGATGATGATTTGATTAGAACGAGATATTTTCCCATTTAAAAGTATACTTTGCTGTCACACGGGGGATTTTAAAATGGTACACATTGTGTCCTTCTAAGACTTCTTACTGGTTTCTTTAGGGATTCACCCCCCACCCCTTAAAAAATAGAAAAGCAGAACAATAAAATTAGGATTTCAGATCCAGTTTCTTAGATCCAAAGTTCTAGGGCTTCCTCCAGATCCCTAGTCCTACTCAGATCTGGGTCTATATTAAATTAGCGAATGCTTAGAAAAGCAAATGCTAATTCATCGACCCCTTTTAAGCGAAAGCTTAAAATCTCGAACACCTGGCACAGCAAATTTTTTCCCTGGGAAAAAATTTGCTGTTCCAAGAAACACACACACAACACAAGCACACCAAAAAAACAGCAATCCACACACATACACTTAAAATCCTACATCTACCCTACACTAAACTGTACATACACTACTATCTATCCACTTACCTTAACCCAAACCCTAACCCTAAGGTCCGTCACTATCGCACACTCACCTGACCCGCGCCCTAACCCTAACTCACCTACCCCGCCCTAACTTAATGTCTGTCACTATTGCACACTCACCTAACCCGCGCCCTAACCCTAACGTCTGCACAATCGCACACTTACCTGAACCCGACCTGTAAATTTCCACCACAGTGCTGAAAATAATGAAGCCACAGAAACGGCCAACCGAATTCTTTCCCTAGGAAAAAGTTCGATGTTCTGCAGCTTCGCTATTTTCAGCGTTCGCTGTTTTAGGGTTGATATTCGAACATTCGAAGTTTTAAAACTTCCATGTTCTAATATAAACCCCTCAGATCTGACAGGTTTGGTCCCTGTGAAGTTTTCCACTTATCTGCCAATCTCCATCAGATCCTAAGCCTTTGCATCTGTCTGACTGGAGCTTTCCTCGGGAAACACAGGGTTTCAGGATACCTCTTTGGATCAGAAGAATCTGAAAACTCCTTCAGATCTTGGCTTCCACCCCTGGATCTGATCTGTTCACATATGGTTGTTCCTCAGATCCTAAACCTAGGATCCAACAGATAGCAGTTTGCCTGGAGAGAGCTAGGTGATTCTTGGATCTGATGCTTTCATATCCAGAGCTGTTGGGCAAGTCATACCTCTCAACTGTCCAGATTTTCGTAAAATGTCCACATTTTTTGTTTCAGAATTTCAGTTTGTTCCTCATGAAATTTTTAGTTTTCTGGCAAATCACTAATGGAATTAGTAACTAATGTCATACATTTGAGTTTCAGATGTCATATCCTTTGGAAAATGCATTTTAATGCATACTCTGTTATTCTAGCAACTTTCTAAGTTTATTAGAATAATATTTAACATCTGCCCCTATTTTTGGGCCTTTGTACCACCATTATGTCAGACTTTGACCAGATTTCTTGGGCTAAGAGGTTGAGAGGTAAGTGGCAAATTTAGCTTTCTTTAGATATGAAGCATTCCTCAGATCTGATGGCCTCACTGTTTGTTCTTTCTGTGTCCTTTTCCTTTCTTGCATTGAGGTCTTGTTGTGACTCTGTGGAGGTACTCACTGAGTCTGGTGTTTCAGAACCTGGATTATGATTCCCTGCCTGGCATCATTCCAGTCCCCTTGCTTTAAGGTGAACCTGGGATACACAGATCCCTGGATTTTGTTAGTTCTCGGTCTTCATGAATATGTCCCGCCCTCACATGAACCTCCACCATGGAGTGTGTTTTTCTCCTTAGGGCTAGGGTTTGAGATCACACCCTGTCCTCCTTCCTAGGAGGCTTCTGCTTGGCAGATGGAGGGAGAGATCTTTCTTTCCCTAGTTGGTCACTCCTTTTTGTTTTTAGTGGCAAGGACTTGCTTCATACTGGGATGGTCATTCCCTCTCCAGTTTCCAAATCCTGACAAGTCCTTTCTTAAGAATTATATTTTTCCGGAAGAGTTTCCCCTTGGAGTACAAAGAGTAAAAACAGACATCCCAATTCCTCCTTTTGGATCTCTCCAAACTTCTCCAATAGTGTCTCCTTCCACTAACTTTCTGCTGGATGCAATGGTAGTGGCTGATGTCAACAAGTAGGAGTTGGTGATCAAAGTCCCTCTGTCTTTCCTCCCTATAGTAAGCCCAGAATGATGAATAAATTTGGATAATGTAAGGTCTCTTCACATACTCGCATATGGAGGTTGTTTAATTCTCTAGGCCATAGAGGGTTGTGAGGTGGAATTTCTATACTCTCCCAAACTTAGTGCCTCTGGAGGATCTCAAAACGTTTTCCCTGCATCTGAGCTCTTGCTTACCTATTCCTTACACCTTGTTGAGGCTGATGTCACACACATTGCAAAATATCTTCCAAGAAGCTGATCAAGAAATTGTCATTATGAGACATGCATGGATGTGATTATGCAATCTCACGGATCCACAAGATATCTCTTATTCTTTCTTGGTGGAGATTCATTAAGTAACTTCCTAATTCACTCTTCAACTTTAACTTTACAAAGGACCTCAAGATGTTCTCTCTTCAACCTGATACCCCAGACAGCTGAAGGCACATTACAACCAACTGGCACTGGCTCAAATATTATCACATATGCTTGCATGATGCTACGATATTTCAGGTAACCCCTTATGGCATTATTGTTTAATGCCCCCTTTGATGGCTCCTCATGTTTCAGGACATCAATGAAGATGTGCTCACCTGCAGCTAGCAATCAGAAGAGCAAGAGCCTGGTTACCGCCGGAATCTAAACATCCCTTCTCCTTTGGCATACATTTCCAGGAAATGCACAGGCAGTAAGAAAATGTAGCTACAGACCTTTTGGATCTTTTAGGATTCATGCAAGCACACTTCCTCCAAGCATGAGGGACGAGTTCTTTAATAAGAGTCATCCACGCAGAGGCAGAGGGGGTCCGCAGAACCAGTTTTCCAGATACGCTTCTTTGATAGGCCTTATCAGCATCCTGATGTGTCATCTGTCTGTCCTCCTTTTGAAATTTTTTGGGGTCCTGTTTCCTTACATCTGGTTTCTGGACTAATACTATAAACAAGATCTGAGGTGCCAAATATCAGAGATTACTACAGCACTTTTTCCTTTTACTTCCAGTACTAATGAAGTAATTGTCAGACGCTTATCCATTCAGAAAGAGCATGCAGTTCAATAGACTCTATAGCTGCTATAAAAAAAAAAAAAAAAAAAAAAAAAAAAAAAGAGAGAGAGAGAGAGAAGCAGGGGTCCTGACACCAATCCTAAATCTAACTAATCTTAACCAGTATGTAAGGAATCAAAGTTCTAGGTATTTTATGGTTCAGTCCCTCCTGCTTCTTCTGCATGAGTGGGAATAAATGATTTCCATATGTCTCCAGTATGCACAATATCACATCAAAATAGATAGGTATTCCAGTAGTCATGTGTTTTTTGACCAGGAGCCAGTCACTATCCATTCAGATCACCACCTTTTATTCTCTCCACAGCCACCAGGGCATTTACCTAATACTGAGCAGTTGTGGCAGCACATAGGAAACTAAAAAGATTCCAGCTGCTTTCATATCTGATTGGCTGGCTTCTGACTGCCCCAAACAGATGTCAACTTCTACAAGCCAGGGTTTACTTGTATTTCTGCACCCCCAAATCCCTGGCCATTTCAAAAAATATAGCCAAATTTAAAACTGGCTCATATACAGAACCAGGATTTTTCATAGGAACTCATTTGGGTACTATAACCCAGGTGCATCTCTACATTGTGAAACCATATGTAGGATTTACTAATTTTCATACATCTCATTCAGCAAAGCTGCAGTTGTTAGCCACTCAGTCAATGTCAGTCTCCATTATTCTAGTTATTCTAGTTATTCTAGCTAGATTTTCTCATGCAAACCTTTCATTAGACTTTTACGGTACAATGGTCTATTCTTTACCTGCCTCTATCTTTTCCCATATAATGCACCTAAATTTATAAACATCATATTCGTTGGTGGATCCAATCAGAAGGAATGTTTTTTGGACAAACTGTTCTCCTTTCCTCCTCCTTCAGGTCTTACAGTTATCTTTCAGGGACTGACTCAGAAACTTGAACCGGTGAGAAGTTATGATATGATATGAAATTTCTTTCACAGAAAACATTCTCTTGGTAGCAGTTATATCAGCAAAGTGAATTTCACCATTTCAGGCCTTGTATGCCGAGACTCCTTACATTATTTCCATAAAGATAGGGTGCTCCTCCAGACTTATCCTGCCTTTACACCCAAAGTAGCCACAGAGGTGAACATTAATTAATCTATTCAATTTCCAGTTATCTTTCCCAACTTTTCTAATAAGAGCGAACACTTATTACATCTTCTTAATGCTCATATGCTATTACATTTCTACTTTCACAGGACCATATAGTATAAAAAGTCTGACTAAACTGTTTATATCCTTCTCTTCTAATAGCTTAAGTCGAGTAGTCTCCAAAATTAACATGACCAAATAGATGACTGTATTTTGATGATTTACTTCCAAAATGATTTGGAATTGCCTCATTGTCCTAGAGCCTATTCTACCAGATCTGTGTCTACTTCATCTGCCTTTCTTCCAGAGTATCTATTGATGATATCTGTGCAGTCACTTGGTTGAAGACTCATACCTTTGTGACACATTACAAACTGGGCATTGTCTCCAGAATCAGACCTTCCTTTGGTTCGACAGTGCTCCGGCATATCCTTCTTTGAGGGCCTCCCTAGAGTTGAGTAACCGGGGACTCGGCATATCCTTCTTTGAGGGCCTCCCTAGAGTTGAGTAACTGGGGGCTCTGACCCATCAATGAGAAAGAATGAAAAGGACAACATCAAATTTAGGAGGTATGTGCTTACCATAATTTGGCATCTGTGGTGTCCATTTTCATTCTTCCTCACCTTCCCTCCCAGCTATCCCCCAGCCATGTCATTTCTAGAAAGATCTTGGATTATATAGGAACCTTCATGTTCCTAGTTTGAGTCTTAATCTTTTCCTTATCTGTTCTGTCTCTATAAATCAGTAGACAGTAGACAGCAAATTCAGTCTAAGGAGTTAGGGATAGTGTAGCATATTTTGGGAAGAGGGATGAGCTTGAGACTATGATCCAAAGTCTTGAAAATGCGGCCGAGTTGGATCAGAGGATAGGATCTGTAACCCATCAGTAAGGAAGAATGAAAATGGACAACACAAATGCCAAATTATGGTAAGAACATAACTCCTAATTAAATGAAATTCAAACTCAGAGCCTAATTAAGGGCTATTTAACGGTTTTGGTTCATAGTTCATAGTTATATACTAGGCTAATGACCACCAGGGCCTTTATAAGCCTAGCCATGCAATCTGACCAAATTGTGTCTCTAAGTATCATGGGCATTTATTAGGATGAGATATGTTAGGTAGGAAGTTCCTAGAGGTTATGTTTGTGCACAGTATGTTTGTTTGGGCATTGGTGGGCAGTATGTTTGGGCATTAGTGTCTGCCTCTGTCTATCAGAGACATGGGGACCATACCCAGGGTGAATTTCCGATTTCCCATGCATTGGTCAAGGTTACGCTTAAAAAGGGTTAGAGATACACACTACTTCACATGGATGGGGAACCTGTTCTAGAGCATGGGTATTCCCTCATACACATATTTGTCTCACCAATGTTTTATTTATGTCACAAGCAAAATTTAAATTCATCGATCTAGCTGTTCTGATGCTGTTCATTTTGTGGATGTGCAAAAGGTCCATCAGATCTGGATCCGAAGATGCCTTGTATACCAGGTATAGATCTCCTCTCAGTAACCTATAGGAGACAGAGTATAAAGATAAGGCTCTAAGGCGATGCATATAGGACAATGTGCTTATACCCTGAAGTCCCTGGTAAGGAATCTTTGCAGGTGTTCCAACTGTTGAATATGTTTGGCCAGGTACATGCTGAAGAGGGTGCTATACTCATTGATGGGTCTGCTAAGGGCTGAATAAAGTGCCATATGACTTCCTTGGACCTGGATGCCATACTTTTACTTGTAAGCTAGGTGACATAGAATGGTTTTCTTACTACCTTGGCCACATGTTGGTCAAAGGCTAGATTGCTGTCTACATATGTTTCCAAATCCCTGACTGCTATTATAAAAAAATATACTAACAGTAGTTTATGTCCATCATTAAAAGCTTTGTAAAGAGGCAATAATCAAAATTAACTGTGCTTTAGAAGAAAGAAAGGGAGAGATCTTTAAGTAATTAACATGCTGTTGGATGGTATTTTTGCAGTAACATTGACGATGCTGAACAAAAAACACATAATAAAACACATGAATAATAAACTCAGGAGGGATGTAAGGATATATAGAAAGGCTAATCAATCTTTGGAATACCAAAACAGTGCAGGGGACAAAAGAATGTGTGACAGACAGAAGAGGTTTATAACGGTAAGGTAGACAGGGAAAGAAGGAGGACATACATTAAGTAAGACATGTTAGAAATAAGAAAAAGGAAAATGGATGGATTAAAAAGACCTTTTTCTCTCACAATGTATCATTCTAGATTACTTAATATCATACATCCTATAAAAGACATTTTGAAAGGCTTCAGCAGACAAGCATTATAATATTGTTCAGACACATATCTT